>NC_037669.1:193293734-193386670 GCF_003255815.1 Theropithecus gelada
TGCAGTGGCGCGATCTCGGCTCACTGCAAGCTCCGCCTCCCGGGTTCACGCCATTCTCCTGCCTCAGCCTCCCGAGTAGCTGGGACTACAGGCGCCCGCCGCTTCGCCCGGCTAATTTTTTGCATTTTTAGTAGAGACGGGGTTTCACCATGTTAGCCAGGATGGTCTCGATCTCCTGACCTCGTGATCCGCCCGCCTCGGCCTCCCAAAGTGCTGGGATTACAGGCGTGAGCCACCGCGCCCGGCCTATTTTCTTATTATTATACACCTGTTTCCTGGGCTGTTGTTCATTTTCTTATTATCATACACCTGTTTCCTGGGCTGTTGCTGTAGGTATGAGGTATAGTAGAGCAGAAACAATGCGATATTAGATTAGCCTGAGCTGAGTTATGATCTTATCTGTTTCTATAAAGTCCAAATCATATGTCAGGCTGTCACATTCTTCATAGCCTTCAGAATTCCCCACCACCTCTCTACGCTCTGTCAGCTGGCTATGATGCTGCCGATTGATAGAGAACAAAAATATCCCAGGTTGGGAGATGCTCATCACTTAATTTTATTTTTACTGATATTATGATTTTCCAGGTTCTAAAAAATACTTTATTATTTTCAAAGCCCTTGCTCTTTATTTGTATGCTTAATTTACATCATTAATTAGCAGTTTTTGACCACATAAATTACTAACATATATTCAAGATGCTTTTCTTATGTGGGGCAATTGGTTTTAGAGATCACTGTAAAAATAAACTTCCAAGAGCATTTGTTATGAATACAAAGTCTTACAGCAAATATTCTTTCTTCTCTGTAAATTCCCCCATTCTCCTTTTTTTCCCAATCCTTTTTCACTTCTTCTGATTACTATACTAAGTGTTCTTTCTACCCTGTAAATATAGGGCTGAACTAAGACTCAGGCAGACACCAGGGAATAAGAGGGAGTTATAGCCACAAATCTGTGCATTTAGTATATTTGTGGTTACTTCTTAATTGTATTGGTATGTTTGCTTTCTGTTGTAACTAAAGAACAGTGAAATACAAATAGAAGTGGGCCAGGAGTGGTGGTTCACACTTGTAATCCCAGCACTTTGGGAGACCGAGGCGGGCGGATCATCCCTTGAGGACAGGAGTTTGAGACCAGCCTGGCCAACATGGTGAAACCCTGTCTCTACTCAAAATACAAAAGTTAGCCAGGCGTGGTGGCAGGCCCCTGTAGTCCCAGCTACTCGGGAGGCTGAGGCACGAGAATTACGTGAACCCACTGCACTCCAGCCTGGGTGACAGAGTGAGACCCTGTCTCAAAACAAACAAAAAAACAAATAGAAGTGATGTACAGTGTCATACCGGGATTTTTTTTTCTTTTGAGGCAGAGTCTCACTCTGTTGCCCAGGCTGGTGTGCAGTGGCGCAATCTTGGCTCACTGCAACCTCTGCCTCCCGGGTTCAAGCGATTCTTCTGCCTCAGCCTCCCGAGTAGCTGGGATTACAAGTGCCCGCCACCCCACCCAGCTAATTTTTGTATTTTTAGTAGAGATGGGGTTTCACCATATTGGCCAGGCTGGTCTGGAACTCTTGACCTTGTGATCCACCCATCTCAGCCTCCCAAAGTGCTGGGATTACAGGCGTGAGCCACCGCGCCCGGCCAATACTGGGAATTTTAGCACTTACCCCTTGGCCTTATCTTGGGTATACGTATTGTGGTTTTTGGGTCCTCAACAAAAAGGAGGCTAATTCCAGAGAATCCTTTCTTTTTGAAAAAATGTTTAGATATAGTTCATATTGATCACAACCCTCTGATTCCATGATAAGATTTTTGAGTTTGGCTTCCTTTATTTGGGTAATAGGTAGGCTCCTGGAGGCAGGGTAAAATGACAAGGAAAACCAGAGACTATGAATCAGAGTGTAATGGTAGCCAGGTCTCACTTCAAAACGCCAGAAGATAGTTCAGGGTTCCCATTCAGATGAGATAGTAGAGGCTGTTGAAAGCAAGAACTTCTTACATACTCTCTAATGATACACATTTACAGTCAGCTATTCATTTAGATTTGATCCGATGGGTTGCATTACCCAGTTTGTTGCTAATTTGTCCGTATATCATTTGTGGTACATAAAATTTGAAAATATGTGTACTGTTTCCAAGTTGGTCTTTTGTTTTGTTTTGTTTTGTTGTTGAGACAGAGTCTTGCTCTGTCAACCAGGTTGTAGTGCGGCGGCGTGATCTCAGCTCACTGCAGCCTTTCCCTTCGGGGTTCAAGCAGTTCTTGAGTCTCAGCCTCCCGAGTCGCTGGGACTACAGGAGTGAGCCACCGTGCCGGGCCTGTTTCCAAGTTTTAAAGCTTATAATTAACAAGTCCTGACTAGTATAACTTTTTAATTTTAGAATTATAGAATTTTACAAATAAGTCGTTTTCAAGATTATCAACTTTATAGTTTCTTCGTTATGTACATAAAGCAGTTATAGTCCATAGTAACTAAGAAGTGAAGGCTCCCCTACAGTAAAACAGATAATTAGTGGGATAGAATTGCAGCTAAAACCTCACCCTGGAATGGTGCTACTCCTTGTAAGCATTAGAATAGAAGGCCTTCAGCAAAATAATTGTATTTTTGGTGGAACAAACTGCCACAAATTAGCCTATAAATTTGCCAGCTTAATTTGAACTCTGGGTTTTCTCTTAGATCTCATTTTGTCTGACTGTTGTATGTTAAATCACCAAGCCGCTAACTGCATTTATGCCAGTGCAGGACAAGGAATAAAGCAATAAAGAATGCACATGCTCTAGGGAAGTCTCCACACCTCCCTCCTGCTCCCCAGGTTTTTACGAGGGAGGTTGTATAATCTAGGAGAAGATTCTCCACTTAGAGAAAAACAAATATGATTTGAGAGACAAGAAGGTCAGCTCTGGGAATCTTTTGGAAGATGAAAAAAATCAGCAATATGTTTAACTCAGAGAAAGGAAGGAAAAGGGAGAGTGTGAAGGGCAATGGAAATCTGTTAGGAACAGAATGTTTCAGTGGTAGGTATTTGGGAGAATAAATACATCCAAAGAGATCATTAATTGGAACCCAGGTTTCTTCTGCCTATGGGAGGACATATGGTTACTTAGTCACCAGTGGTGCAGTGTATAGTATAATTCATGATCCATATAAACCATATAATTTATCATCCAAATCAGGACAGTTTTGAGCATGAAAGGGAGTTGCTGTTAATAGTATACAGAGGTTGAGTGTGGTGGCTCAAGACAATAATCCCAGCACTTTGGGAGGCCAAGGCAGAAGGATTGCTTGAGGATAGGAAGACCTATCCTCAAGACCTATCCTTAAGACCAGCCTGGGCAAT
Source organism: Theropithecus gelada (assembly GCF_003255815.1). Taxonomy (NCBI): domain Eukaryota; kingdom Metazoa; phylum Chordata; class Mammalia; order Primates; family Cercopithecidae; genus Theropithecus; species Theropithecus gelada. The sequence continues at coordinate 193,297,065 of NC_037669.1, forward strand.
ACAATGAGATCCCATCTCTACAAAAAATTTAAAAATTAGCCAAGTGTGGTAGTGTGCATCTATAGTCCCAGCTACCCAGGAGTCTGAGGTGAGAGGATCGTTTGAGCCCAGGAGGTCTAGACTACAACAAGCCATGATTGCACCACCACACTTCAGCCTGGGTGACAGAGACACTATCTTTAAAAAAAAAAAAACATACATACATATACATATACATATATACATACACACACACACACACACACATATATATATGCCGGGTGCGGTGGCTCACACCTGTAATCCCAGCACTTTGGGAGGCTGAGGTGGGTGGATCACAAGGTCAGGAGATCGAGACCATCCTGGCTAACACAGTGAAACCCCTCTCTACTAAAAATGCAAAAAATTAACTGGGCGTGGTGGCACATGCCTGTAATCCCAGCTATTGAGGAGGCTGAGACAGGAGAATCACTTGAACCTGGGAGGCGGAGGTTGCAGTGAGCCAAGGTCACGCCACTGCACTCTAGCCTGGGCGACAGAGTGAGACTCCATCTCAAAAAATATATATCTATAAAAAATATATATATATATAAAATATATGCATAATATATAAATGATATCAAATATGTATTATATTACATTGTATAATAGAAACATTAAACATTATATTAAAAGGATATAATTTATATAAATATGATTATATGTACTATAATATACATTAAATCCGGGGTGTGGTTATCCTGGCCAATAGCCACTTGGTAAAAGAATGGCTAACGCTAACTTTCTTCCCAGACTAGTTCAACAGTGACCCCTTCTGGCCGTTTGGTTAATATGTCAGCCTGGGTTTGCCAAAGGCGGGATGGAATGGTGGCCAGTTGAGACGTTGGTAGGCTGGGGAAGCACTGGAGAGAGCAAGAGGAGCATCTGGGATTGGTCTGAGAAAAGGTTCAGTGATCTACTTGGCCTAACCTAGGATGATTAGCTGTGCTGCAAGCAGCCACTTGATCAACAGCCTTCTGTGCTATTGCCACCATCCAGGCAATGAGAAAATTTCCCTGCTCTATGCTGTCTAGTAGCAAAGAAACAACAAAATAGTCTTAATTTGCATATTCTATCCCTTGTGTTTCAGGATCAAATAGTGTGAGATTGTAGCCCCTCTGGACTTGTTTAGGAAAAATGGAGGTATGTTAGTTACTTCATGGACATGACCTCTGGGATACTTCAAAAAAAGTTTTTTTTTTTTTTTTTTTTTAGACAGAGTGTCCCTCTGTCTCCCAGGCCGGAGTGTAGTAGCGCAATCTCAGCTCACTGGAACCTCCGCCTCCCGGGTTCAAGAGATTCTCCCGCCTCAGCCTCCCGAGTAGCTGGGATTACAGGCGCCCACCACCATGCCCAGCTAAGTTTTGTATTTTTAGTAGACACAGGGTTTCACCATATTGGCCAGGCTGGCCTCAACTGCTGACCTCAGGTGATCTGCCTGCCTCGGCCTCCCAAAGTGCTGGGATTACAGGCGTGAGCCACCATGCTCGGCCCAAAAATCTTTTTAATGTATTATTTTTTAATAGGCATAGAGCCAATGCAGTGACTTCTGGGATATAGAAGGGGGATTATATGCTCAGATTTTGTTTTATTTTGCTTTGTCTTATTAAAAATTATCTTTTTAAAAATAATTTTTTTCTTCTTTTTTTTAGTTGACACATGGTGGCAGTAAAAAATAATTTTAATAGAGATAGGGTTTCACTGTGTTGCCCAGGCTGGTCTCAAACTCCTGGGCTCAAGCAGTCCTCCTGCCCTGGTCTCCCAAGGTGCTGGAATTACAGGTGTGAGCTCCTGTACCTGGCCTGCTTTCTCTCATAGATGAGAAAACTGAGGCATAAGGAAGTTAAGGTTACAGAGGAAGAAAGCTGATTGGAAAGCTTGAGCTATGACCTTTCTGACTCTTAAATCCGTTAAATTAATTCTTAGTTTTCCATTGGATTGGTATATTTAATGTAAAATTTTTATTTCCTGTATTATAACATCAATACAACCAGCCTGGGCTGGGCGCGGTAGCTCACGCCTGTAATCCCAGCACTTTGGGAGGTCAAGGCAGGCGGATCACTTGAGGTCAGGAGATTGAGACCAGCCTGGCCAACATGGGATACGAATATAAAAATACAAAAATTATCCCGGCATGGTGGCTTTCGCCTGTAATCCCAGTGACTTGGGAGGCTGAGGCAGGAGAATCACTTGAACCTGGGAGGCAGAGGTTGCATGAGCCTAGATCATGTCACCACCCTCCAGCTTGGGTGACAGAGCAAGACTCCATCTCAAATAAATAAGTAAATAAATAAATACATAAAATACAGCTAGCTTGGGCAACATGTGAAACCCCATCTCTACAAAAAATATAAAAATTAGCCGGGCATGGTGGTGTGTACCTAGTCCCAGCTACTTAGGAGGCTGCGGTGGGAGGATCATTTGAGCCTGGGAGATGGAGGTTTCAGTGAGCTGAGACCATGCCACTGCACTCCAGCCTGGGTGACAGAGCCAGACCCTGTTTCAAAAAATCACATCAAATGAAATCAATATATTCCCACAGTTTAATATCCATAAAGTACAAAAAGGGCATAAAGTAAAATGTCTTCCTCTCAAGACCTGGCTCACAGCCACCTGCTGTCTCTGTAACAGGCCACCAATATTACCCACTTCTGTGAGTAGCTAAGTAAATTGTTTATATATCCTCCCACCTTTTAGTGGGTGTATTATGCTATATTCAATCTTCCATTGAAATGTAGGTCATTTCCTATAAACTGTACTGCAATGAATAACGTCTGTATTTACTGTGAGAGAATTCCCAGAATTAGAATGGCTGGGCCAAAGCTATAAGCATTTGTCGTTTGTCTTTTGATAGATACGACCTAATTGCCCCTCTTGGAAGTTGCTGATACTCCTTTCAGCAGTGTATTATTTCTTGGTTTAAAATCTACTTGTTTATCAATAAAGTTTTTTGAAAACAAAACTTCATAAACCTCCTGAGAACCAATTCTCTTCTCCTTGTTTCATTGCCCTGAAGAGAGGAAGGAGATGTATCTGACCCTCAGCCTCAGTGTATCTGACCCTGAGCCTCAGTGTATCTGATCCTCAGCCTTAGTGTACCTGACCCTGAGCCTCAGTGTACCTGACCCTCAGCCTCAGTGTATCGGACCCTCAGCCTCAGTGTACCTGACCCTCAGCCTCAGTGTATCTAACCCTCAGCCTCAGTGTATCTGATTCTCAGCCTCAGCACAGTGTATCTGATGACACTTTGACCTGTCTTTCCCAAATGATGTAAATGCTCCTACTGTTATTTTCTGCTGCAGTAAAATAGCTCTTCCTTTATTCACATAAAGGGATAAGTTACATGGACTCCTTACATTTATTATTTAAAGCATGACGAACCATTATGCTGATCTCGTTTTTAATGTTTATTTGGCTTTGGAATTAGCCTTGTTCCCCAGGAAATCATTTCCTGGCTTCTAAGTTGACAGCTCTCTTATTAGTTGTGCCTGACAAGTTTGGTACAACCAGGCTACCAGAGGCAGTTAGTGCAGATGATGATGTTAAAAATCTCTTTATAGGCTGAGTATGGTGGCTCACACCATCCCAGCATTTTGGGAGGCCAAGGTGGGATTGCTTGAGTCCAGAAGTTCGAGACCAGCCTGGGCAACATGGTCTCTACAAAAAATAATAAAAAAAAAAATTAGCTGGCATGGTGGTGTGCATCTGTGGTCCCATCTACTTCGGAGGCTGAGATGGGAGGATCACTTGAGCCCAGGAGGTCAAGGCTGCAGTGAGCTCTGATCGTACCACTGCACTCCAGCCTGGATAACAGAGTGAGACCCTGTCTCAAAAAAAAAATGAAAAGGTGTTTATAGTCAAGTTATTTTTCATAACCCAACCTACCCCCAAATTAGGGTGAATACCCAGAGAACATCTAAAGAAAGGAGTATGCAATGGGGCAGGGCGCGGTGGCTCACGCCTGTAATCCCAGCACTTTGGGAGGCCGAGGTGGGTGGATCACGAGGTCAGGAGATCGAGACCATCCTGGCTAACACTGTGAAACCCCATCTCTACTAAAAAAAAAAAAAAAAAAAAAATTAGCCGGTTATGGTGGTGGGTGCCTGTAGTCTCAGCTACTCGGGAGACTGAGGCAGAATGGCATGAACCTGGAAGGCAGAGTGTGCAGTGAGCCAAGATTGCGCCACTGTACTCCAACCTGGGAGACAGCGAGACTCCACCTCAAAAAAAAAAAAAAAAAAAGGAGTATGCAGTCATGGAACTGTCACCCAGGGCCATTTCCATTTGCCAAGTACAAGATATCGAATCAATGTATTTTTGTGGCTGGGCACAGTGGCTCACACCTGTAATCCCAGCACTTTGGGAGGCTGAGGCTGGCAGATCATTTGAGACCAGGAGTTCGAGATCAGCCTGGCCAACAAGGAAAAACCCCATCTCTGCTAAAAACACAAAAATAGCCAGACATGATGACATGCACCTGTAGTCCTGGCTAGTTGGGAGGCTGAGGCAGGAGAACCACTTGAATCCAGGAGGTGGAAGGTGCAGTGAGCCGAGATCATGCCACTGTACTCCAGCCTGGGCAACAGAGTAAGACTTGGTCTCAAAAAAAAAAAAAAAGTATTTTTGTGATCTATTCTTTCATTTGGATTTAGGTGAGCGACCTGTGAGAGTTTATGCCGATGGAATATTTGACTTATTTCACTCTGGTCATGCCCGAGCTCTGATGCAAGCAAAGAACCTTTTCCCTAATACGTACCTCATTGTGGGAGGTAAGAAAACATTTGGTGACTTCAGGTGCAGTGCAGAAAAAGATGAGAGTAGAGTCTGTTTCTCTTCTGTCTTTATAACCTGAGTACACCGGCTCTTATTTCCGTTTTTAAGTGAAGGATGTAGTACAGCCTCTCTAAAACATGAAATATATGAGGTACCAGCAACCTAAACCTGGAGAGAGGAGCTTCAAGCTCATTGACTGTGACGTCTGACATTTATCTCACTGTTTTTAGCCGAGTTTCTGCCAGTCACAGGAGCAACAATGACTTCTGTTGCCCAGTTAAAAAACATTTGCTTTAGATTTCACTTTATTATTTTGAATCAACTGGAATACAAAAGTCTGCCAAGGAAATGTCATGTGGTCCAGTCCAGTGTGAATAAAATAGGAAAACATGTTTAAGGACTTAATCGATACAGACATGCACAGCAGGTTGATTTCAGAGTCGAAGATCTTGGTCACCTGTTGTACCGTCTCTTCTCCAAAGTATGAACATACTATTTAGTGAGTGTTGCTCCTGAAGGTATATGCTGCATTAGGAAAAGCGTTGTTACCCAGGTTCAACTGCCTTTAGAAGACTTTTCTCCAGTTGGGGAAGATGGTTGCAGTCCTAAGCAGTGGGAGAAGATGGGAGAGGTCAGTGGCTGAGGAGTGGCTAAGCAAAGAGGACTCCGACCCACAGTTTATGATGTGGTGAACTCAGTTTGCAGCGATGAGCTCACACACAACTTCAAAGGCTTCACGGTGATGAATGAGAACGAGCGCTATGACGCAGTCCAGCACTGCCGTTATGTGGATGAGGTGGTGAGGAATGCGCCCTGGACCCTGACACCTGAGTTCCTGGCCGAACACCGGGTAAGAAACTGGACACATATTCCCCTTCCTTGTTCCAGAATCCCCTCAACTCTCACGACTGCTGGCACGCAGGCTGGTTTTCCACTAGCTTTGTTTGACTTCTACCTCATATGTAAGTTTCATAGGAGATGACAGTGATATTACTAGTGATAATAGTCATCCCTGACGTTTATATGGGGTTGGATGGTTTGCAAGCAGTTTTACATCCATTCTATTCCATTTTCTCCCCACAACAATCCTGTGGTGTGGTTATCATTTCCACTTCACATGTGAGTAACAAGTCCTAGAGAAACCAAATAACCTGCTCCAAGTTACACCATTGGCAGAGCTGGGAATTGAACTTGTCAGTTACGAGACTTTTCCCCCCACACCACAGGCATGTCTACCCTTAGAACGTGCCAGTCTCCTGAGAAGATCCATAGCCCCAGGCGAACTCTGAAGACGGTCACATTACCAGGAAACAAGACGGATTAACATAGACTTTTCTTGGCTTAAGTTTCATTTCAGGGCTTTGGTCTTAGGCTAGAAATTGGGTGGACTCAGAAACCAGGGATATTTCTCACTGCTTCTCAGTAAGTTATTATCAACCCCTTACCTCCTTTTAATTCTCCCACATTAAAGTAACAGATTTCAGCCAGGTGCAGTGGCTCATGCCTGTAATCCCAGCACTTTGGGAGACCAAGGTGGGAGGATCGCTTGAGCCCAGGAGTTCGAGACCAGCCTGGGCAACATAACAAGACCCTGTCTCTACTTTTTAAAAAAAGCCACAGGTTTCCTGCAAAAGGTGGGTATAAAAGATGAGAAGGATTGATTAGGCCAGGTTAGAGGTCCCCACGCCTGAGGAAACAGCAAGCACGTTGTCAGTTCTCTACAGGGGTGTGTGGAATGTTGTAGGTAAATTGTTGAGTGAGGCAGAAAGAATAAAGGCAGCCAAAGGGCTTCTAAAGCAATACATGGGTAGGCCTGAAGAGGGGATATTTACTGTAACTATTGAGGATTGGGACAGATCTTCTATAATTCTCTGACTTTTCTACATCAACACTTAGCAGCCAGTGGCTCCAAAAGTGGTAAGCAAGATTATTCTCAGCATCACAGCCCGCAGGCCCACACAGAAGTATGAGGTTAGAGGAATTTCTGTTTTTTTTTTTTTTTTTTTCTTTTGAGACGGAGTCTCGCTCTGTCGCCCAGGCTGGAATGCCGTGGTGCGATCTCAGCTCACTGCAAGCTCCACCTCCCGGGTTCACGCCTTTCTCCTCCCTCAGCCTCCCGAGTAGCTGGGACTACAGGCGCCCACCGCCTCGCCTGGCTAGTTTTTTGTATTTTTTAGTAGAGACGGGGTTTCACTGTGGTCTTGATCTCCTGACCTTGTGATCCACCCACCTCAGCTTCCCAAAGTGCTGGGATTACAGGCTTGAGCCAACGCGCCCGGCTGGTTAGAGGAATTTCTAACTCTGCTTTTCTCTTTGTTAACAGTATATACTCAACTCTAAGTTTTGCTTGTCCCATTCTTTTTTTTTTTTGAGACGGAGTCTCGCTCTGTTGCCCAGGCTGCAGTGCAGTGGCGCGATCTCGACTCACTGCAACCTCCACCTCCCAGTTTCAGGCGATTCTTTTGTTTCAGCCTCCCGAGTAGCTGGGATTACAGGCGCCACCACCACGTCCGGCTAATTTTTTTGTATTTTTAGTAGAGACGGGGTTTCACCATGTTAACCCGGATGGTCTCAATCTCCTGACTTCGTGATCCGCCTGCCTCAGCCCCCCAAAGTGCTGGAATTACAGGCGTGAGTGACCGTGCCTGGCCTTCAGCCTCCTGTTCTTTACTTTGCTGCCTATGGATCCCTGACAAGTTGTTCATGAGTAATTGAGATGCTAGCTGAGGGTCTCTGACATAGTCCCAGTGAACATGCTTCACACTACAGTGGTCTCTGGAGGTAGAGTGATCTTAGTAATTATCAGCAAAAGGCTGGTGGCCCATTCAGGAAGGAGTAAGTGAAGTTTAGCATGTCTCTGAACAACGTTATTGATCCCCAGTGTCATTCGTCTCTTCTTGCTCTTGCAAAGGATATTCATAGTAGTAAAATGGCTAGGCGCGGTGGCTCACGCCTGTAATCCCAGCGCTTTGGGAGGCCGAGTCAGGTAGATCACTTGAGGTCAGGAGTTTGTGACCAGCCTGGCCAACATGGTGAAACCCCGTCTGTACTAAAAATACAAAGATTATCCAGGCGTGGTGACATGCACCTGTAGTCCCAGCTACTCGGGAGGCTGAGGCAGGAGAATGGCTTGAATCCAGGAGGCAGAGGTTGCCGTGAGCCGAGATCGTGCCACTGTACCCCAGCCTGGGTGACAGAGTGATACTTGGTCTGAAAAAAAAAAAAAAAAGGTAGTAAAATGATAGATCCTGAGGATAAAATGTCTTTTATGGCTTTGGGTTTGTATTTCTCAGGAGTATAGATGTATCTATTCCAGTCATAGGGCTGGTGGTTGCTATTTTTATATTCCCTCTTTTCTCACGGACTGAGAGAAACCAGTTAGGAAAGAAGTAACCTCTTTCTCATACTTTTTTTTTTTTTGGAGACAGTCTTGCTCTTTCACCCAGGCTGGAGTGCAGTGGTGCGGTCTCAGCTCACTGTAGCCTCTACCTTCCGGGTTCAAGCAATTCTGCCTCAGCCTCCCAAGTAGCTGGGATTACAGTCGCCGGTCCCCATGCCTGGCTTATTTTTTTGTATTTTTAGTAGAGACGGGGTTTCACTGCGTTAGCCAGGATGGTCTTAAACTCCTGACCTCGTGATCTGCCTGCCTTGGCCTCCCAAAGTGCTGGGATTACAGGTGTGAGCCACCGCGCCCGGCCTTTCTCATACTTTTAGAAACCCTTATTTGACCAAATCCTTCCAGACCCAGGACAGGGAGATTTCCTTCTTTCCTAGGCTCTACCCACTAACTGGTTCACCAGCAAACCCTCTGGCCCTGTTGACCACAGCAAGATGACTGGTGTCCAGAGTGAGGGTAACAGTTCTAGTAGACTAGGAGAAACAGCGAGAAAAGCAGCTGGCTAACTTTCTATTTATGCTCCATAAATCATTAGGTTGGGTGGTTTGTGAATAGATTGTAGCCTGACCTCTGCTTATTGTCCTTTCTCTGGGCCTGAGAACATTGACTGGGTCTTTCTGAATGGCAGTTATCGTGGGTTTTAATGATGTTTCCTTATTTTCAGATTGATTTTGTAGCCCATGATGATATCCCTTATTCATCTGCTGGAAGTGATGATGTTTATAAGCACATCAAGGAGGCAGGTGAGTGACCTGATGTGCTTCCTCAGTTTAGGGGATCTCAGGGCAGCTGTAGATGTTCAGCCGTGTTGCTACTTTACAGAGGAAAATGTGTACATTAGAAATTCAACATCCTCTTTCAGGCCGCATTTTGGATAAAAGGTAAAGATGAGCATAGCATTCATCAATTCTTCATCATCAGTTCATGACATCCATCAATTCTTGGTATAAACATCTACTTTTGATATCTCTCTTAATTTCAGGAAATGCTTTCTCATATTTTTCGTAATATTAGGGCTATGTAACTCTTCTTTGCCTTACCTCTGGACTTTCATTCAGTCTTCCTTCTGTATATCAGTATCTCTCCGTTTCATTTAGTAATAACAGATACTGCTTTTTGAGGAAAGGAAAGGAACGTTGCCCCCAGTTTCCATTTAGTCTTAATACCTGAGCTAACCAGAACCTCACAGTGTTTGTCTGTATGTGTTTCTGAGTCAGGCATGTTTGCTCCAACACAGAGGACAGAAGGTATCTCCACGTCAGACATCATCACCCGAATTGTGCGGGACTATGATGTGTATGCGAGGCGGAACCTGCAGAGGGGCTACACGGCAAAGGAGCTCAATGTCAGCTTCATCAACGTGAGTTCCAACCGCACCCCAGACTTCCCTGACTCTGTGGGATACGTATTGCCTCTCACTCCATCTTAGCTGAACTGGCTTTGCAGTTAGCTCTAATGATCACTCCCAAAAGTTCAGTGAATGAATTACCACTATGTTAACTGTTTACAAAAAGAATGAAACAGTTTCTGCTGTTACGGTCTAGTACCAACACATTGGTATAAAGCCATACAGCCAACAAAATAAATAAGAGAGTAATTTAGATAGTACAGTATTTCTGTTAATAAATTGAAAACTGTGTCTCTTAAACTTCCTTTTTCTTTTTTGGTTGGATGATCTTTTGGAAATCTCCTTAAGCCTATGAACCCTCTCCCCGTGTGGACAGTGACACACGACACACCACTTCCCCGCAGAGACCTGAGTTTTAAATTTTGATTGATGAAAGCTTAAGTTTATCTTAGCTTACTATTGCCTTTTAGAAACTGTATATTTTACTGGGCTTGGTGGTTCATGCCTGTAATCCCAGTACTTTGGGAGGCTGAGGCGGGAGGACTGCTTGAGGCCAGGAGTTTGAGACCAGTCTGGAGGCAGCATAGCGAGACCCCATCTCTAAACAAACAGACAAACAAAAAAACTCATATATATATGTATGTAGTGTATATATAGGTATGTAGTATAGATATATTCATCTTTTTTGTAAACAGTTATATATATACTGCAGTGTATATATATATACACACACACATACACACTACATATATATATGTAGTATTTCTTTCTTTTTGAGACAGGGTCTTGCTCTGTTGCCCAGGCTGGAGTGCAGTGGCATGATCTCGGCTCACTGTGGCCTCTGTCTCCTGGGTTCAAGTGATTCTGGTGCCTTAGCCTCCTGAATAGCAGTGATTACAAGCTTGTGCCACCACGCCTGGCTAATTTTTGTATTTTTTTTTAGCAGAGATGGGGTTTTGCCATGTTTCCCAGGCTGGTCTTGAACTCCTGGCCTCAAGCGATCGGCCCCCCTTGGCCTCCCAAAGCGCTGGGATTACAGGCATGAGCTACCGTATCTATCTGACACTATACATTTTGTACGTAAATTAGACCTCAATAAAATTAATTTAAAAAGAAGAAAGCTGCTAACTTTAATGTCTCCTACATAATCAGTTTACCATGCTCCCCCACCTGCTGCCATCTCTGTGAATTGTGCTATAAGAATGGATAAAATGATTACATCTAAATATGATTTATCTAGGCAGACAAACACTAGCTCTTGTTAATTTATTTACTATAGCTTTATTTTTTCCCATAAAAATCAGGTGTTTAAAAATTGTAAACATATTCCCGCGGGGCGCGGTGGCTCACGCCTGCAATCCCAGCACTTTGGGAGGCCGAGACGGGCGGATCACGAGGTCAGGCGATCGAGACCATCCTGGCTAACACGGTGAAACCCCGTCTCTACTAAAAAATACAAAAAACTAGCCGGGCGAGGTGGCGGGCGCCTATAGTCCCAGCTACTCGGGAGGCTGAGGCAGGAGAATGGCGTGAACCCGGGAGGCGGAGCTTGCAGTGAGCTGAGATCCGGCCACTACACTCCAGCCTGGGTGACAGAGCGAGACTCCGTCTCAAAAAAAAAAAAACAAAAAAAAAACATATTCCCTTTCCTCTTTATGATCTGGAAATTATGAGAGCACTTTTCTTTTTCTTTTTTTGAGATAGAGTAACACTCAGTCACCCAGGCCAGAGTACAGTGGCACAATCTTGGCTTACTGCAGCCTTGACCTCCGGTGTCAAGTGATCCTTCCATCTCAGCCTCCTGAGTAGCTGGGACTATGGGCACAGGCCACCATACCCAGCTAATTTTTTATATTTTTATTTTTAGTAGAGATGAGGTCTTGCTATGTTGTCTAGGCTGCTTTCGAGTTCCTGGCCTCAAGCAGTCCTCCCACCTCAGCTTCCCAAAGTGCTGGTATTACAGGCATGAGCCACTGTGCCTGGCCAAGGATACTTTTCATTTGACTAAAGACTCCCCTCCCCTCCGCCACAGGGTTTATACCGTTTTCCTTTCCTTTAGCAAAGTCGGTAGGGCCAACGAGTGTCAGCATTTCGCAGATGAGTAAACGGACCTTAAAACACGAAAGCAGCAAAAGCGAAAACACAGCTCATTAAAATAATGGAGTCAGCCAGCGACAGGGGAGACGCAGTTCGATGAGCGGATGAAGCGGAAGATCAGTGTTTTCTCCCTCGATCCATCGTGATGCGTTATTCTCGGCAGTGCTGTGCAGGGATCTTTAGCTGCCTCTGTATCTCCCTCTGGAATGAAGTTTGGGTCATGCTGGGCATGTTTATGTTCCAAGTTTATGTTTTATCTTTAAAACTCTGACTTTATTTGGCTACCTGCCTGTGACTGGGTATAGCCTATATTTTTAGTTTATTCCCAAATGCCCACAATATTAGCATTACTATTTTGTGTGTGCATCCACAGCATATCTTATCTGTTATTATGCTAATGATGTGTAGGGTAGATTAAAGCAAAGCAGAATTCTAGACTGAAAACAGTGTCAGTTGAGTGCTTGAGCCATGTTTTTTTGTTCTCTTATGGTAGAGAAGTTGGGCATGAGCATTATTTCTCAAAATAGTTGTTTCTTTATCTAGGAGAAGAAATACCACTTGCAGGAGAGGGTTGACAAAGTAAAGAAGAAAGTGAAAGACGTGGAGGAAAAGTCCAAAGAATTTGTTCAGAAGGTGGAGGAAAAAAGCATTGACCTCATTCAGAAGTGGGAGGAGAAGTCCCGGGAATTCATTGGAAGTTTTCTGGAAATGTTTGGTCCGGAAGGAGCGCTGGTATGTTCTTCCCCACTGGACAGTGTAGGGAGCTCCCATGTCGTGGAAAGAATTACAGAATCATCGAGCAGAAAGGGACGTCGACAATTAAGGAGTGATCTAGTCTAGTCCCCTTATCTGGGCAGAACTATCTTTCAACTGTCCCCAGCAAGGTTTTTGAAATCTTTACAGAAAGAGGTTACACATTCTCCTAGATCATTTTGCCAGCTCTCTATCAGCCTTGAAATCTGGTGACAAGATAAGCAAAACGCCTTGCCCAGCTTTTATTTGTGGTATGATTTTAGATAGAAGGAAAGGAAAGAATAAAGAATAATAAAAAGAAAGCAGCCTCCACTCCAAGTAGCTGCAGCATGAACCCCAGGTCAGGTGGGAGTTCTGTCTTTGAGGAGTAGCAGTCTTTTCAGCCAAATGAAACATTGAGCAAGTGAGTCCTAGGTTAGATATCAGGAAGGATCTGTCTGTGAAGGTGTTTGGATGGATTAGAATAATCCTAGAACAGATTATCCGGGAAGAATGGGGAATTTCCCGGGTAATGAGAGCAGGTGAGCACCGTGAAATCAGTAGTACGGCATAGACTGCCCTAGTCCCAGATGCGTCGGTGATGATTCGGTGGGATCCGCGGTATTGTCTCTGACTCTTCCTTTCGGTTTCTCCAGAAACACATGCTGAAAGAGGGGAAGGGCCGGATGCTGCAGGCCATCAGTCCAAAGCAGAGCCCCAGCAGCAGCCCCACTCGCGAGCGCTCCCCCTCCCCGTCTTTTCGATGGCCCTTCTCCGGCAAGACCTCCCCACCTTGTTCCCCAGCAAATCTCCCCAGGCACAAGGCTGCAGCCTATGATATCAGTGAGGATGAAGAAGACTAGTTTTCCTCCCTCCTTTCCTCTCCTCTCCCTCTGTCCCATTACCTTCAAAGCTCTCTGTTGAATTCCAGACTGTGACCCCAACACTAAACCTAAGGACAGCTACAAAGGAAAGACAACTGGGGCAAGAGGACCCTGGACTGGGGGAACCAGAACAGCCTGTCCTCCAAGTGACATCACTCGCCCACACGAAGGAGGGGCTGCACCTTAGAAGCCTGCTCTGCACCCATTTACCCTCCCCGAGGGCTTTGTTTCACTGTTTGTGTTCACGTGATCTCAACAGGGAAATCGTCATTTTTATTACGTTTTTTTAAAATTAGTCTTTCCAATGTAGAACTAATGTTTTGCCCGAGGAGTGGGCAGAAGAAGGAGGTAGTGTAATACGCAGAGGCCTTTTCTTCCCAGTACACTATAGCATTTGCCTTCCATTCTGAAGCGAAGCGGCTTGCCAAGTCCTTCACGAAATGAGCCATGCTGATGGGTAATCTGTGGAGAAATATCTTAATTTTGATTTCCTTAAGGAAAAGCTAACAGCCAAGTTACTGTCACAAATCCCCTCAACGTACTGCTGTCACTAGTGTCATTGTGGCTGTAGGAAGGAGATCTGAGCCTAACTTGTCTCACTCCCTGAGGAGTTTCTTACTGGACCCAATGGGGGCCATGAAGACACTGACGGGGATGGAAGCATGGCATCAGCTGCAGTGTTTCTGCTGTGTCCATCTTCTCAGAAATTCTGTGTCTGCTGCGTCCATCTTCTCAGAAATTCTGTGACCCGGTTCTCTGGGCGCCTTTGTGAGTCTCTTTCCTGCCATCTACCGTCAAAGGAAGGAACGCTTTTCGGGTTACGAGGATGAGGAGAGGAGCGGGACAATACTCAATCCCATGCCAAGTCAGTTGAGATTCGTTTCCTACTGGGAGGAGTGCCTGGCCCTGCTACTCCTATTTGAATGTTATTAATGTTACCTAGCCTTTTACAAAGGATACTTTGTAAATGTCTGCCGTTGGAACTTGATGTCAATCCCTTTTGGTCATAGCCATATTGAATAGAGAGATTTGCACAGAATGTAGAAGCAAAAGCATAGGAAACACCTTCCTTTCTGAAGCAACAGCCTCATCATCTTGACCTCTGTCCCTCTGAAGAACATTCTTCACTGGAACCAGAGCTCCACAGAGTCTTTTCTTTTCCTCGGAGAGCCGCGGCTGGCAGGGACCTCCCTCCACCGCCCTCCAGCAAGCCACAGAGCATGCCCTCACGGGACAAGACGTGGTACGTTTTCTCCTTTTCTCCCCACTTCTCACACGCCTGGTGGTTGTGGTGCCATCTCCATGTTAGCTTGCCTGGGGGGATTCAACATTCCAATCGAAGGATGCTAACACCTAACACCTGCCCTCACGCCTAACACCTGCCCTCACGCCTAACACCTGCGCTCACGCCTAACACCTGCCCTCACGCCTAACACCTGCGCTCACGCCCAACACCTGCCCCAACGCCCAACACCTGCCCTCACGCCTAACACCTGCCCTCACGCCTAACACCTGCGCTCACGCCTAACACCTGCGCTCACGCCTAACACCTGCCCTCACGCCCAACACCTGCCCTCACGCCCAACACCTGCCCCAACGCCCAACACCTGCCCTCACGCCTAACACCTGCCCTCACGCCTAACACCTGCGCTCACGCCTAACACCTGCCCCCACGCCTAACACCTGCCCCAACGCCTAACACCTGCGCTCACGCCTAACACCTGCCCCCATGCCTAACACCTGCGCTCAGGCCTAATACCTGCGCTCACGCCCAATACCTGCCCCAACGCCTAACACCTGCCCTCACGCCTAACACCTGCCCTCATGCCTAACACCTGCCCTCATGCCTAACACCTGCTGTTGAGCATGATCTAACTTTCAAAGCCCTGGCCTCCTGTCTCCTTAGCTACTTAGCTACATGGCCTAGCCGATCATCAGCCATCAGTAATCCTGTGGCTAGATTCAGGGGAAAATGGCTTCTGTCCAGGCCCCACCCCCTGTCACTCATAAATACCCCTTGTGGGGGTGGAGTTTTAGTGTTTTCAGCTAAGAAAACCACATTTTCTCTTTTCTTGCCTCTCCGCTAGGACTGTGAGCATCTCATAGTCCATCCCTTAAACACTTTCTGGTAACCTGTTCTTCCACCTGAGGGTCAGAAGTTGGAATCATTGCCTGCACAGCAGGACTATCTAGGTTCTTAAAACTTGGATCGCCCAGGCCAGGCGCGGTGGCTCACGCCTGTCATCCCAGCAGTTTGGGAGGCTGAGGCTGGTGGATCACTTGAGGCCAAGAGGTTGAGACCAGCCTGACCAACATGGTGAAACCCTGTCTCTACTAAAGACACAAAAATTAGCCAGGCGTGGTAGTGCGCACCTGTAATCCCAGCTACTTGGAAGGCTGAGGCAGGAGAATCCCTTGAACGGAGGCGGAGGTTGCAGTGAGCCAAGATGGTGCCACTGCACTCCAGCCTGTGTAACAGAGCGAGACTCTGTCTCCAAAACAAAACAAAACAAAACCACACACACAGAAATAAAAAGAAATAATAAAAATAAATAAATAAAAATACTTGGATCACCCAGAAAGTTAGAGCGTCACAGAGGAGAGGGAGAATGAAGCCTCTTGTTATCCTGATTGCCTATGAAAATGACATTTCTAACTCTTCTCTTGAAGCGCAGTTCTTACTGTCAAAACTGGTCATACAAGCTTTGGCCTGGAGTCCTGTCTTTGAAACAGTTGAAGTTAGTGTTTTCCCGTGTTCCCCAGCGTTTATATATAGTCTCATCTTATCTGCGCCAGCCTTCGCGCTCTGGGAATTCTGCCTGCTTCCGTCTGACTGACTCTCCCTGGGGTGGAGAGGCCTCTGCTGAAGCCCATCGTCGTGGTTCCTCCGAGTGCACGTTACACAAGTGGATTTGGACAGACAGGGAGATGCCCAGAACATGGCTTTCCTCCCTCCCCACGGGAGCCGCGCCTCCTGCACACATAGTCTGGGTCCCGGGTGTTTGCCCTTTTCCTCTGCTCCCGGTGGGCTGCTTTTGGCATGCCCTGTGCTTGGAACGGACCTGCAGGCTGACAGACCTCTGCGACTGCTGGGCCAGCACACGTACATGTTCTTGGGAAACTCCCTTTCCCCTTTTGGTGAGTTTCTACCACCTCAGTCTAATCGTTTTTTCTGAAGCTGTTTGTTTGAAGCTGAAGTCTTTTATGGTGTGGCATATTAGATACTTTGGGGTAAATGTGGTCTTAGGTGCTGGACAAGCATGGGTAGACAGAGGAAGCTGTTGGAATGTTGCATAATTTGGTCATCTGTGCCTAATTAAATGAGGTTAGAGGTGTGTGCACCACAACAATGCCTGGCATCTAAATCTTCAGATATTAATGTTTGAGGCTATGGAGCCGTTTCCCTGATTCCCGTACAAGAAAGCAGCCAACATGGATGGGCCAAGTGTGGCCAAGATGACGGAGCCAGAAATGCTGGCCGTAGAGTAGAGCCTCTGTGTGTGAGACGTAAGAAGGCCAGAGCCCTGCAACCAGAGCTGAGGAGGTGCCAGCGCAGCCACTGCCTTCCAGGGGCCTGGACAGAAAGCTTGCTCTTATGCTAGACTCAGAAGCACTGAAGAATGGAGGTTGAAACTTTAGAGGACTAGAAAGGGATCATTTGTGCTGCTGCAGCTATTGCTGATAGCTAGAGCCAAAGACCATTATTTTGCTGAGGCTTGGGTGAGAAAGGGATGTGAGGAGGTTGAAAATCCTGAAGAAGAGAAAAAACATGAGGGAGGTTGAGAAAACTTTTGACACTTTCTGATTGCCGGTAACTCCTTAGGCTGCACCTGAGTGATGGTGGTTTTTTTGGAGGCTGCACAGCTGGTCAGACCATCTCTAGATGTTCTTTCCACAGTGGTTCACAGGGCGTCGTTCTCCCTTCCTGGATTATCTTGACTATGGGTAGCTATTTTCAAGAGCTCTTTGCCTTTTTAATCCTGCTCCAGATCACTTATCCAAAATCTTTCCAAATCAATTATATTTTGCCGCTTTTCTTTAATTCCCTAAAAGCCATAGCTTCTAGATTTTCTATCAGCACACAGTCTCACCAGAAGTTGAACCAATACAGGTAGAAAAAGGAAGCCCCCCATTAACATCGGGTTAATGGTAGAGCCAATGTTTTTAACTGGTGGTATTTTTTTAAACTTACCAATATAAGTATTTTTAAAGGTTCTATTTTTCAAAGTCATAACAATGATTGTTCTTGTTTTCTCTCATAGAATAGACTGCCATGGGATAAAGAGTGGTCCCTAGCTTCTATTTTTCCAAGTAAATAAGTAGAACATGTTCTTGGGATTATACCATTAAATGTTAATTTTCTTGAAGAAGAAAGATTGTTGTCTGCCAGGATTTTATGTTAGCACTCGGATTGAGGCAGAAAACGGAAGCACCAAGTTTAACACTGGGATGGCGCGGGTTGTGTTCCTGGAGGTTTGAAGTGGGCCTTCCTGCCTTTTGAGGGGAAAACTGACTGTTTTGAGCATATCCTGGATTAGTTGGGTTGTTTTGTATTGAGGATCCCTAGAAGACAAGAGAGTCTTGGAAAGGGCTGCTGGCTTCGTCGTGAACGTTCGTCCCATCACCAGTGTGAGTCCGCGAGGAAGTTTT
The DNA here is from genome assembly GCF_003255815.1 of Theropithecus gelada. Classification (NCBI taxonomy): domain Eukaryota; kingdom Metazoa; phylum Chordata; class Mammalia; order Primates; family Cercopithecidae; genus Theropithecus; species Theropithecus gelada. Next base: position 193,314,964 of record NC_037669.1, read on the forward strand.
CCTCAAGTGGGGTTCAGTCTCTAATTTTCCTGTCTGTTATTAGTTTGTTCTGAGTTATTTTGGATTTTGTTCTTTAGCCAAATAAAGGCAATGTGGTTTTACCTCATGTTCCGTGTCCTGTGGTTTTTTGTTGTTGTTGTTGTTTTTAGAGACGGAGTTTCGCTCTCATTGCCCAGGCTGGAATGCAGTGGTGTGATCTTGGCTCACTGTAACCTCTGCCTCCCGGGTTCAAGTGATTCTCCTGCCTCAGCCTCCCGAGTAGCTGGGATTACAGACATGCGCCACCACGCCCGGCTAATTTTGTGTTTTTAGTAGAGACGGGGTTTCTCCATGTTGATTAGGCTGGTCTCGAATTCCTGACCTCAGGTGATCCACCCGCCTCGGCCTCCCAAAGTGCTGGGAATACAGGTGTGAGCCACCGCGCCTGGCCATATGCTGTGTTTTGACCTGTGTGGTGCATTTTATGGATTTGGGACTTTTACTTGGACTCTCGGTGCCTTTGCTTCCACACACTGATTCTCTCCTCAGAAATCAAGCTCCATGACCACAGCATCAGGAAATTCCTTTTGTAGCTTGTCACCGAAGACTCAAAAGCCATTGTCCCACAAAGCGAGGCTGACCCAGACCCCAGGGCCCCGTGGGGTTGGTGCTCTAGTAGCACATCTGTCAGGGAAAGGTCACCTTCCGTCTGTTCTCCAGAGGCTCCTGGCTTCTTCAGGACTTTGGGCTGGTACTATTTTGCCTCACCAAGTTCTCCTTTTCTTATACCAGACACAATACTATATACTCTTCTTTTCATCTGCTTTAGGAAAGCTCAGTAAACTTTCTTTTATTTTTTTTTCCAGAGACAGGGTCTGGCTGTATCACCCAGGCTGGAGTGTATAGCACAACCGTCGCTCACTGCAGCCTCAACCTCCTGGGCTCAAGTGATCCTCCCGCCTCAGGCTCCCAAAGTGCTGGGATAGCAGGCATGAGCTGCCACACCCAGCCAGCAATATACAACCTTGAAGGGCTAATAGTGACATGGACAGAGGCAGTGGGCCCAGTTACACATTTTCAGACGTCATCTTGTTTATTACAAAACTTAAAACACCTTCCCCAGGCAAGATACAATTTTATCCTACACATTGTTCACCTTCATCTGTAGAGTCAAATGTCATCTGCCAGCTTGTGTTGACAAGCGGAATGCTTTCCGTTTGGTCAAGGTTGAGGGACGGTACAGAAATCTTATATTCTAATGAGTACAGCATCCTTTCACCATCCAAGCCATCCACCTTAGGCTTGGAGGTTCAAGTCCGGGTCTAGAGAAGAGAACGTTTCGTACCCAACCTTGTGGTCTTTCCTTCGGTAGTACATTCGTGTCAGCACGGTCATGAGGAAGGCCTCCAGGATGAGGAGGTGGCAATTCATCACTGCAATGTGGGGGGAAATACAGGGTAGGTTATGCTGCAGTGTGGGGTGAAATACAGGGTAGGTTATGCTGAGTCACAGAGGTGGTATTTTACTAGCAACCCTGGCAGAGGAGTGGAGCAACACTGTCTCCAGTTGATCCCCAAACTAGGACCTAGGGATACAAAATTGTCATAAATAACATGGGGTTAATGGTAGAGCCAGAACCAGAACTTGGCTGTCTGCTTCTGTGCTGTGAGGCTAGCATTAAAGTTCATTTCTTCTGTGTGTTCCATCAACATGACTTCTGTTTTTTAACCACACCCATTCCTCTCCCGGGAGCTGAGGACTGAACCCATGGCTTCCTGGGTTGGCCCTCAGGGCTGGCCTCAAGCTGGGGGGTTTCCCTTCTCTTCTGTGTGATCAGAGAGGTCATCCTTTCCTCAAAGCCATTGTTGGCATTTCCCGGAGATCCCTTCTGAACACTGAGCAGAAGTCAGGCCGGCCTAATGTCTGTTCTGAGGCCCTTTCTTTCCTGACTTTCCCCGTCTCATCCATCCCACGATGGGATAGGAGCCTTCACGTGCTCACCTTGAGACCTGGTTTTAGAGGAAAAGGGAGGCGAACACGCAATCTGCCCGCCGTTGGCCAAGACTGAGAAGATGGCGGGCTGTAGGGCAGTCAGGATGAGGAGAACCTGCGGAACATAAAAGAGAGGCAAGGGTGGGCTAGGCCTGCTCTCACGGCACAGAGCGCAGCCAGCCCACTGCTGGGCCTTGCCCTTCCACGGGCAGGTTCCACCCACCACCAGATCTGTGCAGTCACAGAGGGTTGAGGCTGTCACTTCATTAAAAATCTGTGGGATTTTCATCTTCAGGCAAATGACGTTCTCATTTTCTACCCACTATTTTATTAGAGTTTCTGACAAGATACAAGAACTCATTTTTAATTCCCTTTCTCAGCCTTGGCTACCAGTGAGCACTTACTGGATAAAAAGATGGGTGATTAGAGAAGTCATTCCATCTAGCTCACGTGCCTGAGGTCCCTGTTCTAGAATAATGGACAATTCACCATGAAAATGCCCTTTGAAAACTCTGCCATGCCAGGGACTGCAGGGAGAGGGCACTGGGGAATGTGTTTAATGGGTGCCGGGTTTCAGCTGGGGAAATTTCAGTTCTGGAGATGGATGGTGGTAATGGTAGTGCAACGATGTGAATGTACTTAATGCCACAGAACCTTACACTTCAAAATCATTAACAGGGCAAATTTTACCAAGATTTCACCACAATAAAGAAAGAAGGCGAAAGATGAGAAGAAGAAGAAGAGGATCACTGTCCAGAGGCCCTGGAAGCACGGTCTATCTTAGTGTTGCCCTCCCTGAGTACGCTGTGTGGAAGACTCAGCTTCTTCGAGGCTGGCGTGGCTCGCCCAGGCTGCCCCACATTAATCATGGGCAGGCTCGGCCATCACAGGGCTCAAGTACATCTGGGACCTAGAACCTTTCTGCCCCTTCAATCCCTGACTTGTTCCGGGGACTTCTCTCTCTGTTCCCATAGCCTCTTCCATTCTACCTACTTTGTGCCTGGAAGTTCACATTTCGGAGGCATCTGCATAGATCAAATGAGAATGTATGTGAATTCACTCTGTTAACTGTAGGGCAGTCATTATGCCTTGGGAGTAGAAGACCAGCAAGGAGACAGGATGGAGAGAGAAGAAGACCAAGACTGGGCTAGAAGTCATTGCATTTGGTGGAAAAGTCATCTTTGGGGTTAGAGAATGCAGCGCGTAGAAGGCGGGCAAACATGCCTTTGAGAGAATTTTCAGAAGCGGTGTGAAGATGAAGGTTAGGGTAAGGAGAAGACAGATATGTGCAGGAGTCAGACATACCTGGGTGTAAATTCTAGCCCCATCCCGTATGTGCCTTTGAGCAAGAACATCTCGAGGTCTGTTTCTTCCTTTGTAAAATGGGAATAATAATGACTCCTAGGGTTGTGAAAATTTAAGTGTAATGTGTGAAAGTGCCTCGCAGGTGGTGTGGGTAGTTCCTGTAGCTATGCTAGTGCTGCTGCTGGTGTTGATGGATTATAGGATTTTAGGAAGTCATAGGTAGAAAAGGAAAGGAAGAAGCAAGGGTAGACAAATTTAAGGTTTGTTAACATACGTGTTATAGGTGAAATTGTGTCCCCCAAAAAGCTATGTTGAAGTCTTGCCCCCAAGTACTTGTGACCTTGTTTAAGAACAGTTTGTTTCACATGTAATTGGTTGAGATGAGGTCGTAGTGGAATAGGGTAGGCCCTTAATCCAATTTGACTGGTGTCCTAAAAATAGACGAGACAGGCGGGTGCAGTGGCTCACGACTGTAATCCCAACACTTTGGGAGGCCAAGGCGGGTGGATCACCTGGGGTCAGGAGTGTGAGACCAGCCTGGCCAACATAGTGAAACCCTGTCTCTACTAAAAATACAAAATTCGCTGGGTGTGGTGGTGCGCGCCTGTAATCCCAGCTCCTCGGGACACTGAGGCAGCAGAATTGCCCAACCCAAGATCGCACTCCTGCACTCCAGCCTGGGCAACAGAGCAAGATTCTGGATTCCGTTTCCAAAAAAAAAAAGAAGACACACAGAAACACATGGGGAGAATGTCATCAGACAATGGAGGCAAAAACTGGAGCGACACAAATGCTGGTCAAGGGTCGCCCAGGACTCTGCTGGAAACCACCGGAAACAGAGGCTGGAGACCCCCGCAGGGCTCAAACGGAGCCCTAGGACTCCGCTGGGAACCACCGGAAACAAGAGAGGCTGGAGACCCCCGCAGGGCTCAAAGGGAGCCCCAGGACTCCACTGGGAACCACCGGAGACAGGAGAGGCTGGAGACCCCCGCAGGGCTCAAAGGGAGCAGGGCCCTGCGGGCTCCTTGACTGTGGGCTTCTAGCCTGCAGCACATGAGACAAGACGTACATGTTGTTTCAAGCCATCTGGTTTGTGGTATTTTGTCATGGCAGCCCTGGGAAACAATTCCAGCACAGAAAGACAAAAAGCGGGAAGCACAGGAAGCATTTTCCAAATCTCTTGGGAGATCTGAGACTTATGAAAAAATGTCCGGGCCCACTTTGAGCCTTTGTTGGTCTCACCTCCTAACCCCAACCATTTGTAGGTCTGTCTGTTATGAAACACCTTTTCTCCCCCAGGGCGTAGTTACCTGGAACAGAGCAAATTTGGCTCCCATGCTCTGCTCACCCAGGTGTAGCCTGGCTTGCCGGGAAAGGATGCCCAGGGTCCAGAGAGCCAGCAGTGTGGACACGCCGAGGAACGTGTTGATCCACAGAGCTGTGCTCGTCTCAGAAATCTGGTGGCAACAGAAAGTAGTCAGGCAGGCAAGATTTCTCTCCCTCTCTCTTTCTTTTTAAGAGATGGTGTCACTCTGTCACCGAGCTGATTGCAGTGGCGCAATCATAGCTCACTGCAGCGTCACATTCCTGGCTCCAGTGGTCCACTAGCCTCAGGCTCCTGAGTAGCTGGGACTACAGGTGCACACCACCATTCCCAGCTAATTTGTTTTGTTTTTTAAAAATAATAGAGATGGGCCAGGCGTGGTGGCTCACGCCTATAATCCCAGCACTTTGGGAGGCAGAGGCGGGCGGATCACCTGAGCTTAGGAGATCGAGGTCATCCTGACTAACACGGTGAAACCTCGTCTCTACTAAAAATACAAAATGAGCCGGGCATGGTGGCGCATGCCTGTAATCCTAGCTACTCGGAAGGCTGAGGCAGGAGAATTGCTTGAACCCGGGAGGTGGAGGTTGCAGTGAGCTGGGATTGTGCTATTGCACTCCAGCCTGGGCAACAGAAGAGAAACTCTGTCTCAAAAAAAAAAAAAAAAAGAGAGAGATGGGATCTCACTATGTTGCCCAAGCTGGTCTCAAACTCCTGGCTTCAAGTGATCCTCCCGCCTCAGCCTCCCAAAGTGCTGGGATTACAGGTGTGAACCACCACGCCCAGTCTAATTTTAGAAAAAGGGGCTCGCTATATTGCCCAGGCTTGTCTTGAACTCCCACTCTTGAGCAGTCCTCCCACCTCGGCCTCGTGAGCCATTGGGATTACAGGCATGTGTCACGGCACCCGGTACTTCCTTCGATCTCTCCTCTCCCATGGCAGGAAAGGTAATGAGCAAAGCCCCAGAGCCTGGGCCTACTGCAGTTCTTTGCTCTCCCTGGCAGAGTCCCTGAGCCTCTGTGTTCCCACAGCCACCCTTTTCTGGGGCCCTCTGTCAAGGGGTGTTGCCTCTGGCTGTTCCTTTTAGAACACAAAGGTGCTAAATGAGTCTTGGGCTGTGCTGCCCCTTCCTCCTGGCTTACGTCTGCCGGGTCATAGATGCCGTCGGGGATGAGAAACAGGCCCACCAGGCTCAGCGTTATCTTCAGGAAGGCGTATTGGAAAGGACCCAGCATCAGCAGCTGAAGCTTCTTCCTGCGTGGGGAAGAGGGTGAGGAACACAGGCCACAAACCAGCTGTCCCAGGAAGACCCCCCGCTCCTCACTGGGCTCCTGCGCCGAGGCTTGGCTGCCACCATAAACACCAGCCAGGTTAAGTGGGTGGGGACGGAGGAAAAAACCAGAATGTTGAGAGTGCTGGGAACCCTCTTAGTCTCCCGCTCACCTCCAGACCAGAATGCTTTCTTTGGAGCGAGGTCTGGGAGTGTGACCTCAACCTCATTCACCAAAGTGGGCAGAAGGGGCAAGCAAGCGAATGGCCCAAGTCCAGTTTTCTCTGTGTGGCTAAGGCTTGCAGGGTGCAGTGAAGTTCAGTGATGAGAATTTAGGAGCTCTCTTTCCTCTGCTCCCCTGTCCCCTGAGGTTGGTGCCCCTGAGTCCTGGCTGTGGGATGCCCACCTTTCCGTCACTAGCTTTGGCCCATTCACGCCGAATTCCCAGAGCCTTGAAGAGGGCTAGGGGGCCAGAAGAAGCTCCCCAGCTCCTGGAGGAGGCACCTTGGCCCTGCCTCACCTGGTGAGCAGCAGCCGCGGACAGCAGGGGCAGCAGCAGCAGCAGGGGCCTGTGTGGACCATCATCGGGGTGTCCCTCAGCGTCCTCAGCACTGCCTCCTTCCCCCCAAAGCCTTCCACCATGACCAGCATCAGCAGGTAAAAGCACACGGCATAAAACCTGGGGTGGGGAGAGAAGGGGGCCTACGAGGTGGGGGCACGCTGCAGGGTCACCCCTTTGCTGCCGGAGGGAAAGACGGCAGGGACAGGCGGGGCTCACCGAGGGGAAGAGGTAGGGCTGGGCATTCTGGGTGTGTTCCCCAAGAGGAGCAAGGGAGAGGAGACAGGACAGGACTGGGAGAAGCGGAATTTCAGACTGGGAGCAAAGGGCTGGCTGAGGAATGTGCCAGATGTGAAAGCAAGGCATTCCCTGAGCAGAACCAGGAGTGCAAGATCCCCGAACTAGCACAGTTTGGGAAGGGCCAGACTCATGGTCAGCTGGGATCAAGGACACGGACTCCGGAGTCCTGGTGAGCGGGAGCAGAGGGGCCCTCGGAGGGGGAGTGAGGCAAGACACTCACGAGGCGATGGCCATTTCCACCAGAAACAGGGAACGAGGGATCCAGAGACCAAAGCAGCAGAACACAGACACCACCTGTTGAGAAGGGGCAGGAGCAGGTGAGGGCGGGAGGGAGCCCGCTGAGGCTCCTGAAACCTTTTGTGGCACCGGCACAGAAGGCAAAACCTGTACATTTAGGCAGCGTTCCTTAAACGTTGCCAGCCGGAAGAAGGACTAATTAAATCAAGCAAACCAAGGACCTGTGTAATGGCTGTGGGAGGGCGTTTCAAACGCCTCGACATAAGGATGGAGCTGAGTGTGACCCTGTGGAATGAGACTTCCCCACACAGGAACCACGGCCTGCCTCTACAGGAAGGAAGCGCTTTTAATAGCAATACTGTGGCAGGGAGCAGTGAGTGAGGCCGCTGGTGGGCTGAGCAGGTCTCCAGCTGTCTCCGCAGCCCTTAGAATTCAAACACTGCATCCCACAGCCTTGCAAGCGGAGGATCCTTACTGCAAGGGGAGGCCGGATTGCAAACCCTCAGCGGGTAGTGGCAGGGAAGTCTTCGCTGAAGTGAGTTGCTGAGTTTAGAGGAATTCTCACATTGGTCTCTGCCTTCGTTTCAGTTCCCCCCGCAGGGCAGCCCCAGGGCCTCACCGTGGGTGCCGAGCTATTCCAGAGCAGAGACCGCCTCTTGATGGGGCAACGGGTGTTCTTGTACAGGTAGACGGCATCCTCCAGGAAGATGGCAATGGAGCCCAGCACCAGCAAGGTCATGATGCTGGTGAGGGCAAGTTCCACAGGGCCCAGGGCTAGAGGAGGAGAAGGCAGAGAGCTGACGACCGGGACTGAGCGGGAGAAGGTGTGGGCTTGTTCCCTCGGATCGAAGTGGCCTTACTGGATCTAGGCTCTCACCCGAGCACAGGAATGATGATTTTTTAGACTTTTTTTTTTTTTAGATGGAGACTTGCTGTGTCACCCAGGCTGGAGTGCAGTGGTGCAAAATTGGCTCGATGCAACCTCCGCCTCCCGGGTTTAAGCAATTCTCCTGCCTCAGCCTGCCAAGTAGCTGGGGTTACAGATGCCCACCACTACACCCGGCTAATTTTTGTATTTTTAGTAGAGATGGTTTTCTCCGTGTTGGCCAGGATGGTCCCGAACTCCTGACCTCAAGTGATCCACTCGCCTTGGCCCCACAAAGTGCTGGGATTACAGGCCTGAGCCCCCGTGCCTGACCCCAATTCACTTTTCTATCTCCAGTGCCAAGTGTTACACTAGCAAATGTAGATCAATTAACATAATTGAAGCAGAATGTAATTTATGGGACATTCTGGAGCTGTTTAAGTTGATTTCACCATAATTATATGGTGAAACCAAGACATCAGGAGGGTACTTTTTTGTGGGGAGGACAGGGTCTCACTCTGCCACCCAGATTGGAGGGCAGTGGTGCGATCATAGCTCACTGCAACCTTGACCTTCCGGGTTCAAACCATCCTCCAACCTCAGCCTCCCAAGTAGCCTGGGACTACAGGCGTGCACCACCACCACGGCCGGCTAATTTTTATGATTTTCTGTAGAGACGGGGTCTCACTACGTTGCCCAGACTGGTCTCAAACTCCTGGGCTTAAGCAGTCCTCCCACCTTGGCCTCCCAAAATGCTGGGATTACAGGTGTGACCCACCACACTAGACCAGGGGGAACTTCAACAAAAGAGAAATGGATACAAATAAAAACCCCAAGGACACCTGACCCAAGCTGGCCTCATGCTTGGTCTTACGTGAAATATAGTCCATTGGTTCTCAAACTTTCATGGATATTGCAATCATTTTGGGAGTTGTTAAAAAGCAGCTAGCTGGCCGGGCGCGGTGGCTTACGCCTGTAATCCCAGCACTCAGGGAGGCCGGGTGCGGTGGCTCACACCTGTGGTCCCAGCACTTCGGGAAGCTGAGGTGGGCAGATCACTTGAGGCCGGGAGTCCAAGACAAGCCTGGCCAACACAGCAAAACCCCACCTCTACTAAAAACACAGAAATTAGCCGGGTGTGGTGCTGCCTGCCTGTGGTCCCAGCTACTCGGGGAGAGGTGGAGGCTGCAGTGAGCCAAGATCACACCACTGCCCTCCAGCCCAGGTGACAGAGCAAGACCCTGTCTCAAACAAACAAACAAAAAACAACAAGAAGAGGAAAATGTCTATAATACTGAAAAAAGTTAGCAATGTTTATGTTTGGGTGATGGGACTACGGATGATTTGTGTCTTCTTTTCTATCTTCTTACTTTTTTCTCTTTTCTGAGTATTCTTTTTTTTTTTTTTAAACAACTTAAATTTATTTTCTCACCGTTTTGGAGGCGAGAAGTTCAAGATCAAGGTGTCAGCAGGTTTGATTTCTCCTGAGGCCTCTCTGCTCCACTTGCAGACAACTCCCCTCCCCTCCCCTCCCCTCCCCTCCCTCCTCCCTTCCTCCCTCTCCTCCCCTTCTTTTCTTTCTTTCAACAAAGTTTCACTCTTGTCACCCAGGCTGGAGTGCAGTGGCCTGATCTCAGCTTACTGCACCCTCCACCTCCCAGGTTTAAGTGATTCTCCTGCGTCAGCCTTGCAAGTAGCTGGGACTACAGGCACCTGCCCAGCTAGTGGAGACAGTTTTCGCCACGTTGGCCAGGCTGGTCTTGATCTCCTGACCTCAACTGGTCTGCCCGCCTTGGCCTCCCAAAGTGCTGCGATCACAGGCGTGAGCCTCCGCGCCAGGCCTAAACATTAACTAATAAACCATCACAGAGAAAGCCCATTGCTAACTGGGATCACAGGCGTGAGCCTCCACGCCCGGCCGACACCCACGTTTCTACTGTGTCCTCACACGGCCTTTTCTCCGTGTGTGAAAATCCCTAGTGTCTTTCTTTTCCAATTATTCTATAATGAATATGTATCTTATAACAAAAATAAACCTTTTTTTGGAAAAGAACATATTTTTCCAAATATACAATGATGTGAAAAATTTATTTTGTGTCATGTTTACAAAAACAGAACATAAAATTATAGGAATAATATGATTTCTACAAACGTTAAATAAAAGCATAGAGAAAGGGCCAGGATTACAGGGCTCATGCCCTGTAATCTCAGCACTTTGGGAGGCTGAGGTGGGTGGATCACCTGAGGTCAGGAGTTCAAGACCAGCCTGGCCAACATGGTGGAACCCCATCTCTACCAAAAATACAAAATTAGCCAGGCGTGGTGGCGGGCGCCTGTAATCCCAGCTACTCTGAGAGGCTGAGGCAGAAGAATTGCTTGAACTGGGAGGTGGAGGTTGCAGTGAGCTGAGATCACACCACTGCACTCCAGCCTGGGTGACAGAGCCAGACTCTGTCTCAAAAAAAAAAAAAGGAAATTACACTAAGATATCTGCGGTGCCTGTCTCTGGGTGAGACTGTAGATGCTTCTTTCTCTTTTTACTGTTCTGTATTTTCTTTTTTTGTTAAACTAAACCTGAATGATTTTTATAATAGAAATGTTTAATTAAAAAAAATTCAGACAATAGGCAAAGTCCAGACAGGAAAAAGCCAAAATTAATGCAGGTGGTTTTCCAAAACCAACGTTCCATGGTTGGGAAAGCAGGGCCATTGCTAGAGCCTCTCTTACTCCAGCCCCGTGTGCTCATCAGCCCTTGGAGAGTGTAAAAACGGCCCTTCACATGCCCACCAACCCAGTCTTTCCCAGTCCTCATTTCCCTAACTGCCCCCTGCTCCGTGAAAACCTCCGTTGCGGGTGACGTTTCGTCCTCCGTCCGCCCACATCAGGGCTGTTTGTATTTACATAGCTGTTTACTCGCTTATTGCCGGCTCTCCACCTTGTGGTGCAAACTCCACGGAGGCAGGGACCTTGTCAAGCTTGTGCTGTTCTCAAACGCCTGGAGCAGTAACTGCTCTGTAACTATTTGTTGAATGAAAGCAATAGCCTGTGAGAATTCCTATCATCATCCCCATTTTATAGACTTTTTCAGGAAACGAGGCTCAGAGAAGGAAGCACCTCGCCCAGGGTCACACGACCTGGAAGTGAAGGAGCGGAAATTGAAGCACAGGGAAAGCCCACACTCCTATTAACCATGACACACAGTGACTCCAGGTGTGTGTACTCGTGGATGTGGGAGAGATTTTCAAGGCAACCTGGGGGGGCTGTTCCATTTATGAAGGTGAGGGTGGGGCAGATTCTGACTGTTCAACACAAAAGGTTTTGCAGTGTCTTCTAACTGTCGCCTTTGGTACTCTAATTAGGAAAGGAAAAGTTCCTTAGCATCCATAGTCCGATACTGGGCCTGCCCATCAGACCATCTTCTTAGGAGATGGCAGGAGATGGCAGGAGATGACCTCTTCTTTTCTGGTTGAACTCAATTTCCCCCAAAGTGCATCTGAATGGATACTATGGGACAAAAGTATTCCACGGCTGAAGAGTTTTTGGAAATGCATTAAAGTTACATATGATGATTCCTGCAGAGCATAATGAAATTTTTAATCTGCTAATTTACATTGTAAATTTCCAAAAGGAGGGTCTAGAATGCACCTTTTGCAAAACTTAACTTTTTTTTTGAGATGGAGTCTCACTCTGTCGCCAGGCTGGGGTGCAGTGGTGTGATCTCAGCTCACTGCCACCTCCGCCTCGTGGATTCAAGCGATTCTCCTGCCTCCGCCTCCCAAGTAGCTGGGATTACAGGTAACCACCACCATGCCCGGCTAATTTTTGTATTTTAAGTAGAGAGAGGGGTTCACCATGTTGGGCAGGCTGGTCTCGAACTCCTGACCTCACATGATCCACCCGCCTTGGCCTCCCACAGTGCTGGGATTACAGGCGTGAGCCCCCGCGCCTGGTCACAAAACTTAGCTTCCTACAGAACTCTGTTTCCAGGAAGGACTCCGTGGGGTTAAGTTTCTGAGACTTTGGGAAATGCTTGTCTGGCTGACCATTGTGACTATAATCATACTTACAGCAACTATTAAATTTCCCACTGTCTCTAGAATAACAAAGATTACTTTTTAAAAGAATGAAAACAGGAACATTAAATAAAAATTTGAAAAAAGAATAATCACCTGTAATCCCCGCTTTCTAACCAAAAATTATTTCCATGATTGCGTATCTGCTTCCAGGAGGTTAGGAGCACAGTATGGGGTGTTGGAGTCAGACACTTGAGTTCAAAGTAAAATGCCACTTACCAATAGCTCTATGACCATAGACAGTTACTTATCCTCTCCTTAAGCTTCTTAGCAAAGCACCTGGCGTGTAGTATTTGTTCAATAAAAAGTAGATTTAAGGCTGGGCACAGTGGTTCACACCTGTAATCCCAGCACTTTAGGAGGCTGAGGCAGGAGGATTGCTTGAGCTGGGGAGTTTGAGATCAGCCTGGGCAACAAAGTGAGACTGTGTCTCTACAAAAATTAATAGTTAGCCCAGGCATGGTGGTGTGTGCCTACAGTCCCAGCTACCCGAGAGGATGAGGTGGGAGGATCACTTGAGCCCAGAGATTGAGCTGCAGTGAGCCGTGATTAAAAAAAAAAAAAATTGGCCGGGTGCGGTGGCTCAAGCCTGTAATCCCAGCACTTTGGGAGGCCGAGACAGGCGGATCACGAGGTCAGGGGATCGAGACCATCCTGGCTAACACAGTGAAACCCCGTCTCTACTAAAAAATACAAAAAACTGGCCGGGCGTGGTGGCGGGCACCTGTAGTCCCAGCTGCTTGGGAGGCTGAGGCAGGAGAATGGCGTAAACCCGGGAGGCGGAGCTTGCAGTGAGCTGAGATCCGGCCACTGCACTCCAGCCTGGGCGACAGAGCGAGACTCCATCTCAAAAAAAAAAAAAAAAAATTGATTCAATGGTTCTTCCAGAATAATAGCTTTCTCTCTCTCCCTCTTTATTTTTATTTTTTAAATTGAGACAGGGTTTCGGTCTGTTGCGAAGGCTGAGGCTGGTGGTACAATCATAGCCCACTGCAACCTCGACCTCCCGGGGTTGCAGCATGGCCCACCATGACTGGCCTGAAATAGTTTTCTTAGCATTTAATTTTAAGTTCGAGACCAGCCTGGGTAACACGGAGAAACTCCATCTCTACAAAAAAACCACAAAAATTAGCCGGGCTTGGTGGCAAGTGCCTGTGGTCCCAGCTACTTGGGAGGCTGAGGTGGGAGGATTACCTGAGCCCAGCAGGTGGAGGGTTGGGGTGAGCCAAGCTCGCACCACTGCCCTCCAGCCTGGGTGACAGAGCGAGACCCTGTCTCAAAAAAAAAAAAAAAAAAAAAAAAGGAACAACAGAGTTTACGAATGAAGTGAGGAGGTTTTGCCACATCCTCCCAGAGGCACGTCTTCCTTCTCTGTCGGTGCCATCGCCATTGCCCAGAACTAGCACTTACACACCTAGGTCTTTACCAGATTGCCTGCTCTTTCTTTGAATTGCCTGTTTGCCACACTTCCTCTTCTTTCCCTGCCGCTGCCCTGCCTCAGACTGTTTTCCCGCATGCCGGGCCAGGGCAACAACCTCTCATTTGCATCCCTGCCTATTTCCTGCTGTTGCTGAGATGGAGTCTTGTTCTGTCGCCCAGGCTGGAGTGCAGTGGCATGATCTCAGCTCACTGCAACCTCTGCCTCCCGGGTTCAAGCAATTCTCCTGCCTCAGCCTCCCGAGTAGCTGGGACTACAGGCACCCGCCACCTCGCCTGGCTAATTTTTGTATTTTCAGTAGAGATGAGGTTTCACCATCTTGGCCAGGCTGATCTTGAACTCAACCTCAAATGATCCACCCGCGTCAGTCTCCCAAAGTGCTGGGATTACAGGCACGAGCCACCGCGCCCGGCCATGTCCCTGCTTCTTAAGGCTCTTCCTCTGCTGTCCATCCTGATTACTAATTAATGGCCGTGAAGCACTGCTTTCATCCAGCCACTCCCAGTCTCAGAGCCCTCAGCAGCTCCTTCTCTCTGTGGGATAAAGTACAGCTCCTCTGCCAGCCCAGCAGGCATCAGGCCTCACCTCACCTGCCGAGCCCTCTCAATTGTCCCCGGTTCTTCCACCAGGATCCTTGAATCCTGCCAGGCCTCACTCCCCTGGGCCTGGGGCACCCCCGACTCATCCTCTCAGCTTCCCTGTCCCGGAGGGAGGGCCGCTGGCCAAATCCTCCCCACTCTGCCTGCAGCAAGGCTTGCTGGACTAGCAGAGTCAGCATGGCCTGTTCTGAGCAGCCTTGGGGTTCCTATTTGCACATTTTGAAGGAAAGCAATGTGAGAACCTTTTCATTGTGTGAGACAAGGTTTCTCAACCTGAGCGCTGTTGACACTTTGGCCCGAATAATCTTTTTTGTGGGGGCTCTTCCTGTGTACTGTAGGAGTTTAGCAGCTTTCCTGGCCTCTGACCATGAGGTGCCAGAAGCACCTTCCAGTGTGGCACAGGAACAGTCTCCGGACACTGCCAAGTGTTCCCTGCGGGGAGAGCTGCTGTGTAAGGGAAGGCTTGTACCGCCAGCTGCACTCGGAACAGGAGGTTCCTGGAACTGGATGTAGCAGCCGCCTGCTGCGCAAACCACAGAGTGGCCACCAGGCATCTCCGGACACTCTGCAGTTGGCAGCCGCTCTGGTTCAGATAATCTGAAATGAAGCCATACACAGCCCAAGGACACGCCCACATCTGCGTCGGAATGCAAACTGAGAGCTTCCTGTTGCCTGGGAAATGCATTAAATGTGCTACAGAGACATAGACTTCTAGCCAACATTTCACAGGTAGTCAATATGCAGCAGGAAAACAAAATAAAATGCAGGCGTGAGCCACATTTTCTCTAAGCATGCTTGGGCCATGATTCTCAATGTTTTTGGTGTCCAGGGAATAAGCGGAGCCCCATCCTATGCCTTTCACTTTCTTTTTCTTTTCTTTTTTCTTTTTTTTTTTTTTTCTTTTTGGGACGTAGTCTCACTCACTGTCACCCAGGCTGGAGTGCAATGGCATGATGTCGGCTCACTGCAACCTCCACCTCCCGAGTTCAAGTGACTCTTCTGCCTCAGCCTCCTGAGTAGCTGGGACTTACAGGTGCCCGCCACCACGCCCAGCTAATTTCTGTATTTTTAGTAGAGACGGGGGTTTCACCATGTTGGCCAGGCTGGTCTCGAACTCCTGACCTCAGGTGATCAGCTCACCTCGGCCTCCCAAAGTGCTGGGATCACAGGTGGGAACCCACTGCGCCTGGCAGATGCCTTTCACTATTTTTTTTTTTTTCCTGAGACGGAGTCTCGCTCTGTCACTCAGGCTGGAGTGCAGTGGTGCAATCTCAGCTCACTGCAACCTCCACCTCCCGGGTTCAAGAGATTCTCCTACCTCAGCCTCCCGAGTAGCTGGGATTACAGGTTTACTCTACCATGCTCGGCTAACTTTTGTATTTTTAGTAGTAGAGACAGGGTTTTCACCATGTTGGCCAGGCGGGTCTCAAACTTCTGGCTTCAAGTGATCCGCCCACCTCAGCCTCCCAAAGTGCTGGGATTACAGGCGTGAGCCACCGCGCCCAGCCCAATGCCTTTCACTTTGAAAAGTAATTCAGTAACAGAATCTTGTTGGCCAACACTGAGAGGACACTTTTGCAGGTTCACCTATTTTTTTTTTAAATTATTGTTTTATTCGAAAAAGTGCTTCTTGCAAAAGGGAGGCTGCAAAACAGAGACCTCTGCAACAATTACTTGTTTTTTCTTAAAGTGAAAGAATGGGTGGGATCCGGGGGATCAAAGCGGTAGATAGACGACCAGGAGCACCCCCAAGTTATTTTCAGGAAACTGTGACAAAATGCAAAGGTAAAATTTCCAGTCAAGGAATTCTTCCAACAACTGAACTTGAGCTAGTCTCGGGGATCCCCACACCCTCCCCTTCAGTGGAAAAGTGTGACTTATTATTGCAAACCAGTTACTCCACTACAATAAACACATCTGTCTACCTGAAAGCTCTGGGGTGGAATGAGGCAAATACCCACAAACACACACACACCCAACAACAGAATGCCCCAGTGAGGAGAAGGGTTTTCAGAAAAGCCTGGATCCTTTCCAGAAAGGAGGCTGGATCGTAAAACAAATCCAGCTGGTTCACCTCTGTGAAGCGCGTCACCCACAGTAACCACCCTCTAGAATGCCATGCGTCCAGGGCAGATGCCGCGCAGGCCTCCAGGAGACCCGATGGGGCCTGGACCACTTGGGCACCACCTGGAGTCCCCAGATGGCGCTGGGGTCTGAAAAAGCGCCCCAGGTCGCAGTGCCCCAGTGTGAATGAGCTTTGGGGCCAGGTTTGTGGAGGCCCAACATGAGGGTTGCTCTCCGGAGCCAGGCTCTCGTGCTGCCCTTTTGACCCCTGACTCCTTGAGGCATTGCCCTTCTCCAAGGCCTTAACCACGATGACGACAGCGGGCCAGTTATTCTTCCCAGCTGCCCAGGTGGACCAGCTCAGGGCCGCCTCTCCCCAGCTCCACTCAGCAATCCTGGTTTCCCTCCTCTCAGTTCCCTCTGGCGAGGGTCCCCACTCACCTCTCAGGAGCTGGGCTGCTGTGGGTGGATGGGAGAAGCAGGCGGAGGGGATGCCGTAATTGGTCTTCAGCACCTCCAGAAGATCTGCTGTGTATCTGGCGAGACACCAGCCTGTGCTCAGAACCGTGGGGGCTGGGGGAAGGGGGAGGGCTGCATGCTGGACCCTCAACCACTCCTGAGCACAGGACTTTGTCTGTTGCCCTCAGGGTCTCTTTCTCTCTCTCTTCCCTCCCTCCCTCCCTCCCTCCTTTCCTTCCTTCCTTCCTTCTTTTCTTTTTTTTTCTTTTTGAGACAGGGTCTTGCTCTGTTGCCCAGGCTGGAGTGCAGTGGTGTCTTGGCTCACACAAGCAGCCTTGACCTCCCGGGCTCAAGTGATCTATTCAGCCCCCGTCCCCAGGGAGGAAGCTGGGACTACAGGTGCACGCCACCACACCCAACTAATTTTGTATATTTTTGGTAGAGACAGGATTTCGCCATGTTGCTCAGACACTAGTCTCGAACTCCTGGACTCAAACTGGAACTGGGCCTGAACTCCTGGACTCCTGCCTCAGCCTCCCAAAGTGCTGGGATTACAGGTGCCCGGCCTCAGGGCCGTTTTCTTAGAGGGAGTGGAGAACTGGCCCAGGCAGGGGAGTAAGACAAGCTGCCACCCAGCTGGGGCGTGCCTGGCTGCAGTGCCTGAAGAGCCCACCGTGGATTCTCTCCATGCTGGTCGGGCTGCAGCCCAGGGACTGACCACTGACCAGAGAGGAAGAGCAGGATCCCAGAGGAAGGGTGAGTCCTTGCAGAGGGACGGCCCCCTGCTACTGAGGGGGCTGCCACTTCCTCTGGGAATGCCCTCCACAGCCCCTGCTCTGGGATCTTTCTCTCCCCACGGTGGGGGGCAAGGCCAAGGCCCTGAAGTGTCACACCCTGGCCCAAACCCACGTTGTCCCTGAGGACCTAGGAACAGCCAGACCATTTTCAGTCCTGTCTCATTCTGAGTGCGGCAGCCAAAGGGCTCTGGGAGGGAGAGAGGACAGGAGGGGGACAGGCGCCGCCGCTGCTTAGCAACTGGCCCAGGGCCCGCCGCCCTCACTTACCTGGGGTCAAGCTTTATCTGGGTCCTGCACGGCTCCATGCCGCTTTCCCTCCAGCAATCCCGCAGGCACCGCGGGGGAGACGGGCAGGCGGGGCGGCAGGTGTGGGCCCGGGGCCGGGCGGGGGCCAGCGGAGTTCCAGAGACTTCCCCTCTGCCGCTGTCCCTCCTTGAGCTTCCTGGGCCAACTTTTCTATCTCAGAGTTCACCCTGGAGGAATTTGATCCTCGAGGCTGGCGAGGTTCCCTGTGCCTGACTCATCCCTGCCCCCAGGCTGGTCCCTCCCACCTCCTGGACAGGCGCCTTTGGCCACCCCTTGCCCCTGGCCCGGCCCATCCTATAGGAGTTTTGTGGAGTCCACCCTGCCCTTCCAGGAACGCTCTGGGGTGGGGTGGGCTCGCCACAGAGCTCCTGCCCTGGGTGGGGGCGGGGACGACGTCCTGACTCCTCCCCGCAGTGCTCCCCGGTCAGATGCCCCTGGAGAAGCTGCTGGAACTCAGGCTCCGGCTCCGCAGTGGGGAGACTCAGGCTGAGTCCTCGGCTGTGTTTGGCGCCGTCCGCCTGATGTGCGGAAGGGAGGACAGGCTGGAAAAGCCAGATGAGGCCGGTGTGGGTTCCCAAACCCCAGTTCATCACATCGGGACGATGGGCTCAGCCAGCCGCACGCGGGGCCGGGAGATGCAGCCGAGGGGAGGCTGTGCCTGGGAGTCAGAGTTGCAGAGTGAGATTGCTGGGCATTTTGACAGGTCTTGAAAACCTGCTGAATTATAGGCTTGCAAACAATTTTATTGGTTGATAGCTTCCCTCTTCTCTCTCTCCAAACAGATTGCAATCTCTTTGAAGGCAGACACAGCATCTTGTACTGTGGTACGCTGGTACCTCTAGGTTCCTGGCACGGAAGCTGACACATACAAAGGGTTCCTTAGAATTTGGTTGCATAGCCGGGCGCGGTGGCTCAAGCCTGTAATCCCAGCACTTTGGGAGGCCGAGACGGGCGGATCACGAGGTCAGGAGATCGAGACCATCCTGGCTAACCCGGTGAAACCCTGTCTCTACTAAAAAATACAAAAAACTAGCCGGGCAAGGTGGCAGCGCCTGTAGTCCCAGTTACTTGGGAGGCTGAGGCAGGAGAATGGCGTAAACCCGGGAGGCAGAGCTTGCAGTGAGCTGAGATCCGGTCACTGCACTCCAGCCCGGGCGACAGAGCGAGACTCCGTCTCAAAAAAAAAGAATTTGGTTGCATAGTTGATGAAAGCATAAACCCAGAGCAGCAGCAGCCAGCATCCGTCAGCATGTCTGGGGTGCCAGGGGCCGCAGGACATGCAGTGTGTTCCTTCACTCATTTAGACTTTACCACTGCATTACAAGGGAAGTAGTATCCTTATTCCCATTTTACAGATAAGGAGGCTGAGGTCCAGAGAGGTTAAGAAACCAGGTTGGACAGAAAGCCATGGGGTGTGGAGAGCGGCCAAAAGGGTCTGGGGGAGGGGCTGTGTTGGGGCCTGGTGGTGATCGTAGGAAGTGAGAAGGGCCCAGAGGAGGGTGCAGAGTGTCAATTCTGGGAAGGGAGAAGGGGCTCCCTGTGCCAGGCTGGTGAGGCCATACAAGCAGGGAAGCGGTCCCTGATGGGGTACCCGGAGGACTCCCCACTCCTGTCCCCAAACGCCTCAAAGTCTCTCCCAAGAGTCAAGCTGGGTCCTCCTCCAGTTTCTCCTCCTCCCAAAGTCCAGTTCCTGGGACAGGACAATGTCGTGAGGCCGGCGTCTCAGGGGCCAGCTGCCTCTAAGGTGGAGGTCAGGGAAGGAAGAGGCCGCCAAGGTCCCTGACCCCCAGAGGGTCACTGGCCTCAGCCCCACCCTGACAAAGACACGGACTGACTCAGCTTCCTCCCAGCATCTCTCCAGGAACGTTCGCCAGGTCATTTACCCTGAGCCCACTGGAGGCCTTGGGTTTAATTACCCAAAGCCCTGAACTTTAGACTTCCCAGAGCTGACAACAGGGCGCTGGGGATGTTCTTAGAAACTTCAACTTCAGGACACAGTGGGGAATGGCGGGAAAGGTGGAAGGGCAGGAGGGAGCCAGAGGGACGGAGGTTGGACTGAGACTAGTGCTTCCCCGCCGGGCACCCCAGGAGAGACCGGCAGGGCGTCCGTGAGGGGAGGGGGCTTCTGCCTCACCCAAGGTCTCCAGGGGGCTGTCTTCTGTACAGTGTGGCCCAGGATCCAACCAGTGGGAGGCCCTGCCTGGAGGCCGGCCCGTCCCCAGCTAAGGCTTGGTCAGAGAGGACGAGCTGTGGCGCCAGGGTCTTCTCTTGGCAGTTGAGGCCTGCCAGCTGTCAGAAACTGATTTTTTAGAACCAGGAAGAATAAATCCTTCTGATTTCCCCTTCTTTGGCCTATTTTTTCCCCATGAAATTATATGAGAGCATCATCTGACGCTTACTGAGACAGAGGACGGACTTGGCTCCCAACCCCACTAGTGCGTTCCTCCCCCCACCCTTTTTCTTTCTTTTTTTTCTTACCTGCTCATCACAGGACAGTGAAAAAATTAAGATAAGCAGCATTTCACTATAAATCTTTTGCAAAATGCCGTATCCACTGATCACAGGACCTTGAAAAAATGCAGATAGGCAGCATCCCACTTTAAATCTTATGCTTCAGGGAGTGAACCCCATTGCCTCTATGTGCACAAAACCAGAAGAACGACCATCTTTACCCTTGGCCTCATTACAAGACCAAAATCTCTGTCCTGGCGTGGGAGCTCACACCTGTAATCCCAGCACTTTGGGAGGCCGAAGCGGACGGATCACCTGAGGTCAGGCATTTGAGACCAGCCTGGCCAACAAGGTGAAACTCCGTATATACTAAAAATACAAACATTAGCTGGGTGTGGTGGCAGGTGCCTGTAGTCCCAGCTACTCGGGAGGCTGAGGCAGGAGAATCGCTTGAACCTGGGAGGCGGAGGTTGCAGTGAGCCGAGATGGTGCCACTGGACTCCAGCCTGGGCGACAGAAAAAAAACAAAAACAAAAACAAAAGCCTCTGCCAGGGAGAGGCTTGCTCGTCGTGTTCTGATCCTGCGATGTACGTGTTACCGCGACTCCTTATCCCTGTGCGTTCTGCACGCCACTCCTGCAGGAACGCTCACCTACCTCCTGAATTACCCATGTCGCCCTCCTCAGGCCCAAGACACCACAATGCGCTCCTCTGGGGGGCCAGCCGGAGAACTCTGCCTGCAGTGCCGTCTCCCCCATGGTGGAACGAAAGCCCCTAATAAAGCCTCGTCTGGGAAATTTGCTTGGCCTCGTGCCAATTTTTATTGGAACCTAAAGAACCTGTGGTCAGTAACAGGCTCACTTCAGTTATCACTTAAGTTTTGGTTTCCTTAATGTGAGGGTCAGTTTTGAAAAATCAAAAAAGAGGCTGGGTGCAGTGGCTCACACCTGTAATCCCAGCACTTTGGGAGGCCAAGGCAGGTGGCTCACTTAAGGTCAGGAATTCGAGACCAGCCTGACCAACGTGGCGAAACTCCATCTCTTAAAAATACAAAAATTAGGCCGAGTGCAGTGGCTCACAGCTGTAATCCCAGCACTTTGGGAGGCTGAGGTGGGTGGATCACCTGAGGTCAGGAGTTCGAGACCAGGCTGGCCAATCTGGCAAAACCCCATCTCTACTAAAAATACAAAAAAAAAAAAAAAAAAAAAATTAGCTGGGCATGGTGGCGGGTGCCTGTAATCCCAGTTACTCAGGAGGCTGAGGCAAGAGAATTGCTTGAACCTGGGAGGCAGAGGTTGCAGTGAGCTAAGATGGTGCCACTGCACTCCAGCCTGGGTGACAGAGTGAGACTCAGTCTCAAGACAACAACAACAACAACCAACCACCCTCGTATCTTCCAGTTCCCTCTCCTCCCACACCCTGGCAGCTGCAAATCTGCTTTTGATCTCAATGGATTTGGCGACTCTGGATATTTCATGTAAGTGGAACAATATGTGGCTTTTCGTGCTGAGCTTCTTCCATTTCGCATAATCTTTTCTTTTATTTTTTTGTGTTTTTGAGACGGAGTTTCGCTCTTGTTTCCTAGGCTGGAGTGCAATGGTGAGATCTCGGCTCACTGCAACCTCCACCTCCCAGGTTCAAGCGATTCTCGTGCCTCAGCCTCCCGAGTAGCTGGGATTACAGGTGCCTGCCAGCTCGCCTGGCTAATTTTTGTATTTTTAGTAGAGATGTTGCAGGAAACTGAGGACTGGCAAGGCTGATATGGAGAAGAAGAGGATTGTTTATTTTAGGTACGCACTGGCTTAGTGGATTCGCATCTAAGAAGCTGAACATTAAACAAAGACAGAGCAGGGATTTTACAAGCAGACTTACAATAAATAAAATAAAGCTGGTTAATCATATGATAGGTCACATAATCTATAGCATCACTTGTGGCCTCGCATAGCCGGTGGCTTTGTAGCTGCACTGAAAGAAAAACAAGAACTGGCTAAATACAGACATTTGTAAAACATAATCATGCTTAAGAAACCTGGGAAAGGAGTGACAGTAAAAGAATTTGTCTTTCTTTTTTCTTCTTCAGCTTTGGTCTGGAGGGGACGGGTGTCTGCAGTGTTTTCTTTCGGCCTTGGCTTTCTGGACAGCGTTCTCTTATAGCTGTGCTTGAAGTGAGCGTGCTAGGCAGAGGGAAACTCGTTTTCTTTTGAACTTTCGCCTTGCTTGTTACTTTTCTTGGAGTGAATGAATGCCTATTTATTTTTAAATGTCTGCCTCAGTTTCTTCTTTTTGAGGCCTTTTATAAAAGAAGTTTGATATGGCTCACGCCTGTAATCCCAGCACTTTGGGAGGCCGAGGCGGGTGGATCACCTGAGGTCAGGAGTTCGAGACCAGCCTGACCAACATGACAAAACCCCGTCTCTACCACAAAATACAAAATTAGCCGGGCATGGTGGCGCATGCCTATAATCCCAGCTACTCGGGAGGCTGAGGCAGGAGAATTGCTTGAACACAGGAGGCAGAGGTTGCGGTGAGCTGAGATCGCGCCACTGCACTCCAGCCTGGGCAACAAGAGTGAAACTCTATCTCAAAAAACACCAAAACAAAACAAACAAAAAAGAACCCAACAAAAAAACCTAGCAACTTTCTTTCTTTCTTTTCTTTTTTTTTTTTTTTTTTATTTGAGATGGAGTTGACTCTGTTGCCCAAGCTGGAGTGCAATGGCACGATCTTGGCTCACTGCAACGTCCACCTTCCAGGTTCAAGTGATTCTCCTGCCTCAGCCTCCCGAGTAGCTGGGACTACAGGCGGGCATCACCACTCCTGGCTAGTTTTCTATTTTTAGTAGAGACGGAGTTTCACCATGTTGGCCAGGCTGGTCTCGAACTCCTGACCTCAAGTGATCCACCCGCCTCGGCCTCCCAAAGTGCTGGGATTACAAGGATTACAACGCCCGGCTGAAAATGACCAACTTTCTTCCTATGTGTTTCTCCAAGGTCATATTTTCTCCAACAACATCAGCCTGTCAGGGGCAGGGCCTCTCGGTTCCCCAGCACGTGTAGGGGTGGGGTTTGCTGTTGGAAGTGCCTGTCACCGGAGGCAGCCACAGAAAACCGCAGACAGTTCTGCTGAAGGCCCCCAGCCTCTGTGATGTCACACTGGAGCTTCATTCCTTTCATCCTGGGCTGTGGCTCTGAGGCCGCTGTGGCCATGGAGCTCTGGAAGCTGGGCTGGGGGAGGAAGCCTGGTGGTTCTGACCTCCCCTGGAGGCGCAGGAGGCCCAACCATGACACTCTTAATGGATGCCACGCCCCAGGTGAAGGAGCTCTATCCCCTGCCTCTGGTCCCACGTCCCTGGGTCCTCTCCAGCCTGTTTGCTGCCTTCAATGTGGTGCTGCTGGTCTTTTTCAGTGGCCTCTTCTTCGCATTCCCGTGAGTTTCCCAGGCAAGGCGTTAGGTTTCCTACAAAGAGACAGCCAGGGAAACAGAATATGATAGGATGGAGGCAGGGGAGTGCAGAAGACGGTGGGGGAGAATCAGAGAAAGGGGGATATTCTGGTCTAGGGAACCGATGTGCTAAGGCACAGAGGTCAAGGGTGCCTGTGCATTTTGGGAGCTTTGGGTGGCTGGTCGTGCTGGTGACATTTGGTGGAGCCATTATGAGTCTGCCTGGGTATTTGGAGCCTGGATTTTTAGATCTGGCTTTAAGGTCTGTGGGTCCTGACCTGAGTAAGCCAGGCACTGGGTGGGGGGCTTTGGGCTGCCCCTGCTCGGGACCGAGCCTGCCTCTGGTCTCAGTTGCAGGTGGCTTTGGGCTGCCCCCGCTCGGGACCGAGCCTGCCTCTGGTCTCAGTTGCAGGTGGCTGGGCTGCCCCTGCTCGGGACTAAGCCTGCCTCTGGTCTCAGTTGCAGGTGGCTGGCTCAGAACGGGGAGTGGGTCTTTCCCGTCATCACAGGCCCCCTCTTTGCTCTCACCTTCTTCAGTCTCATTTCACTCAACTTCTCAGACCCTGGCATCTTACATCAAGGTGAGGCATCAGCGCCCTGGGAAAAGGAGGTGGCACCCCAAGGGCTGGGAACCTGCAGGGGATTCCTAAACTGCTCTTCCTACCGCCCCTCCTCCAGCCTCTGGACCCCTTCACCCCACGTCTTCATTACTGTGGCCCTAGCTCCGCTCCGCCCCTTCCCTTCCCTTCCCTTCCCTTCCCTTCCCTTCCCTTCCCTTCCCTTCCCTTCCCTCCCCTCCCCTCCCCTCCCCTTCCTTTCTTCTTTCTTTCTGTCTTTCCTTTTCTTTTTGTTTGAGCTAGAGTCTCGCTCTGCTGCCCAGGCTGGAGTGCAGTGGCGCGATCTCAGCTCACTGCAACCTCTGCCTCTCAGGTTCAAGCGATTCTTCTGCCTCAGCCTCCCGAGTAGCTGGGATTACAGGAGCATGCTACCACGCCCAGCTAATTTTTTGTAATTTTAGTAGAGACGGGGGTTTCACCATATTGGCCAGGCTGGTCTCAAACTCCTGACCTCGTGAACAGCCCACCTCGGCCTCCCAAAGTGCTGGGATTACAGGTGTGAGCCACTGTGCCTGGCCCTACCTCACTTCTTAGGCCACCACGGTGTAGAAAAAGAGAATTGTTGCGTTTTCCCAGTTGCCTCAGATGCGAGGACTGGGCAGGCCAGGGCCAGAAGTCAGTGGGCTCTTCCAAACCACTGTTTGTACTTCCTCCCTTCACTACACAATGCCACTTAGAGCAGCACTGACTATTCCAAACGCCTGAGTTTCATACAAAACTCTCCTGGCTGGAAACCTGTCTTCCCTTTGCCATCCTCTCTGAGCTTGGACGGGGTTCCCCTGCCCACCTCGTCCCCACCCTTCCTCGTGCCCCGTGATGCCTCGGAGTGACCGCAGGGCCTTCTGCTGTGCCCCATCCTCTTCCCACGCCAGGCTCCGCTGAGCAGGGCCCCTTGACAGTGCATGTGGTGTGGGTGAACCACGGGGCCTTCCGCCTGCAGTGGTGCCCACAGTGCTGCTTCCACCGCCCGCCCCGGACCTACCACTGCCCCTGGTGCAACATCTGTGTGGAGGTGAGAGCCCCTCTACCTGTCCACCAGCCGTCGCCCCACATCTGGCTGGGACCAGGAGCCTCCCTCATACAGGGGCTGGGGCTGGGCGTGAAGCTGCCTTTCAGGACCGCTAACGGCCAAGGGTGACAGTACCTCCCAGCCACTCTTGGTCACTCATGTGCTTCCCGCCTGCACCTGTCCTGGGAGGCTGCCCATTGCCTGCAGAGGTGCTGACATGTACAGGCCATCCACATCTGTCCTGGGCTGGGTCAGGCCAGGGGAGGAGAGGCAGCCCTCTGTCCCACCCCTGGGCTTGCTAACATGAGATACCCAAGCCCCTCAGGCTGGCTGCCCGCCTGGTCTGGAAGGCCTTGCCTGTCCTCGCCTGGGTGTCCAAGGTGGAGGGTCTACCGGCTCTGAGTGACCGTCCCCCTTGTGAGCACGGCCTGCACAGGTTTCCAAGTGCAGGAGGCTGGCTGGGCCAGGGTGTTACTGTCATCTTCATGGAATGGATGAGAAAGTGGAGGCCCAGAGCTGGTTTCCGTTCTGCCCAAAGTTCCAGCAGGGTGCGTCTCACAGAAGGCCAGGCCAGCCTTTTCTCTAAAGGTCTTCCGACAGGTGACCTTTCTACCACAGAGACCCAACTGTGCTCTAACGAGGGAAACGCCAGCACGAGGCATTCTGTGGCCCAGTTTCTCCCTGCAGGTGGAAGCCAGTGCATGGGCCAAGGGCAGGTGGCCTAGAGGGCAGGGGGAAGGCCTCGGGATTTGGGGTGATGGAAGTTGGGCCGGAGGGGAAGTCCTCAAGCCTGGCCCTCTCCCTGTCGCCCAGGACTTTGACCACCACTGCAAGTGGGTCAACAACTGCATCGGTCACCGCAACTTCCGCTTCTTCATGCTGCTCGTCCTGTCCCTGTGCCTCTACTCAGGCGCCCTGCTGGTCACCTGTCTCATCTTCCTGGTGCGCACGACCCACCTACCCTTCTCCACGGACAAGGCCGTGGCGTATCCGCCCACGTGGGGAAGGAGAGGGAGGAGGCGGGGACAGCCAAGGAGGGCGGGGATATGGGGGCGGGGCCAGAGGGAGAAGCCGCCTGGGAGGACCAGTCCGGGACGAGGTGAGGTGGGTGGGGCCGGGATGGGCGGGGCTAGGAGAAGGGGCGGGGCGTTAAGCCTCCAGCGGGTGGGGCGCGGCGGCTCACGCCTGTAGTTCCGGCACTTTGGGAGGCGGAGGCGGGAGGATCGCGTCAGCCCGTGTCCCAGACCAGCCTGGGCGACGCAGACCCCGTCTCTACAAACAAACAGAAAAAGTAGCCGAGCGTGGTGGCACGTGCCTATAGTCCCGGCTGCTCGGGAGGCCGAGGCGGGAGGATCGCTTGAACCGGGGAGGGAGGTCGAGGCTGCAGTGAGCTGTGATTGTGCCTCAAAAGAAGAAAAGAAAAGAAGAGAAAGAAAAAGGAATCTGGCGGGGTCATGGGCGGGTGCTCAAGGCGGACCGCAGATCTGGACGGGCGGGGCTCGGGGCGGAGTCGGGCTTTCGCGGGGTGGGCGGGACGAGGGTGGAACCGGGGGACTGGGTGGGTGGGTGGGCGTCCGGGGGCGGGGCTCGGGGCGGAGTCGGGCCGAGGGGCGGGGCCAGGCGTGGGGGTCCCGCAGCTCCGATCCTTAACCCGGGCAGCATCGTGGTGGCTGTGCCCGCCGCGGGCTTCCTGGTGCCGCTGTCCATCCTGCTGCTGACCCAGACCGTGTCCGTGAGCTCGGCCGACCGCACCTACAAGGCCAAGGTACGCGGGGCCGTGGGGAGTCAGCTGGCATCTCCGGGACCTCCGCGCTTCCTGCGCTTTCTCCACTGCCCTTGGCCTGGTAGCCCGACCCCCACCCCCGATGGCGCCTCGTTAGCTCCCTCTAGACCCAGCTCTTAAGAGGCTCCAATCTCGCCTCCTCCGCGAGCTCGGTGGTCATTGCCCCTCCTGGGAGCCTACTGTGTGCTAGGCGGTTTGGATTCTTTGAGCGATGGGAATAGAGGTGAGTGAGGCTACGTTCCACACTGTGTTGATGAGGAACCTGAAATGGGAGTAACACCCACCAGAGGCCCACGAACACTCGGAGAGGGCCGGTCCTGAGCTGTGTGGCGCAGACTCAGGCACTGAGGGTTCGGGGAGGACCCCATGGTAGGGTAGGACGTGCAGCTTAGGGGTTCAGGAGAGACAGAAGACAGAGCGGAGGGCATTCCAGGTGAGGGGCACACCTTTGCAAAAACTCAGGGAAGCCTGAAGTCTGTGGAACGTTGGTAGGATGGAGAGGAAACAATTCTAATTGGGCAGAAGGTGGTGTGGGCAACCGAGTCAACTGCTTCCTTTGGCCCCATTAGAAAGGTCCAGGCTGGGCCCCGTGGCTCATGTCTGTAATCCCAGCGCTTTGGGAGGCTGAGGCAGGAGGATCACTTGAGCCCAGGAGTTTGAAACCAGCCTGGGCAACATAACGAAACTTCATCTCTACAAAAAATTTTAAAATTATCCAGGCGTGATGGCATATGCCTATAGTCCCAGCTACTCCAGAGGCTGAAGTGGGAGGATGGCTTGAGCCCAGGAGATGGAGGCTGCAGTCAGCGAGCTGTGATTGCACTGCTGCACTCTAGCCTGGGCAATAGAGCAAGACCCTGTCTTAAAAAAAAAAGCCCAGGCTGGGTGCGGTGGCTTATGCCTGTAATCCCAACACTTTGGGAGGCCGAGGTGGGCAGATGACCTGAGGTTGGGAGTTCGAGACCAGCCTGGCCAACATGGTGAAACCCTGTCTCCACTAAAAATACAAACATTAGCCAGGTGTGGTGGGGCATGCCTGTAGTCCCAGCTACTCAGGGGGCTGAGGCACAAGAATCGCTTGAACCTGGGAAGCAGAAGTTGCAGTGAGCCGAGATTGTGCTATTGCACTCCAGCCTGCGTGACAGATCGAGACTGTCTCAAAAAAAAAACAAAAACAAACAAACAAAAACCCCCCAGAAAGTCAGGTGAATTTAGGCTTGATGATGAAATCATGGTACAAGAGCCAGGGTAGGATTTCTTAAAAGCCAAGTTTATTGGACGGGTGCGTGGCTCATACCTGCAATCCCAGTACTTTGGGAGGCCAAGGTGGGTGGATCACTTGAGGCCAGGCCAGGAGTTCGAGACCAGCCTGGCCAACATGGCGAAACCGTCTCTACAAAAAATGCAAAAATTAGGCGGGCGTGGCGGCGTGTGCCTGTAATCCCACCTACTTGGAGGCTGAGGCAGAGAATCTCTTGAACCCGGGAGGCAGAAGTTGCAGTGAGCTGAGATTATGCCACTGCACTCCAGCCTGGGAGACAGAACCAGACTCTGTCTCAAAACAAACAAACAAACAAATGAACAAAAACCAAACCAAAACAAAAAGTATTTTATTGAACAATAATCTACCTATGTAATACCCTTTTCTAGTGTACAGCTATGAGTTCTGACAAATGGATACAGTCCTGCAGCCACCACCATAATCAATATTTAGGACAGGTCCATCACCCCAGAAAATCAGAGATCACCACCGTAATCAATATTTAGGACAGGTCCATCACCCCAGAAAATCAGAGATCACCACCGTAATCAATATTTAGGACAGGTCCATCACCCCAGAAAATCAGAGATCATGGTCTTTTGTAGTCGATTTCTCCCCCTACCTGCAGCTCTTGGCAACCACTGATCTGTCTTCTGTCCTTATCATTTTTCCTTTTCCAGAATAAATGGAATTGTTGGCTTGTGAGTCTGGCTTCTTTCACTCAGCACATACATTCGAGATTCATTCACGTTGTTGCTCATATCAGTCGTTTATTCCTTTTGATTGCTGTATGGTATTGCATTGTGTGGATGTTCAAGAGATTATCCATTTACCAACTGAAGATGTTTGTGTTATTTCTAGTTTGGGAGATTATAATAAATAAAGCTGCTATAAACACTGGTGTACAGGCATGTGAACGTAAGTTTTCTTTTTTTTTTTTTTTTTTCTGAGACGGAGTCTCGCTCTGTCACCCAGGCGGGAGTGCAGTGGCCGGATCTCAGCTCACTGCAAGCTCCGCCTCTCGGGTTTACGCCATTCTCCTGCCTCAGCCTCCCGAGTAGCTGGGACTACAGGCGCCCGCCACCTCGCCCGGCTAGTTTTTTTTTGTATTTTTTAGTAGAGACGGGGTTTCACCGTGCTAGCCAGGATGGTCTCGATCTCCTGACCTCGTGATCCGCCCGTCTCGGCCTCCCAAAGTGCTGGGATTACAGGCTTGAGCCACCGCGCCCGGCCAAACGTAAGTTTTCATTTCTTTGGGGTAATACTTAAAGGGGTCATATGGTAATTGAATGTGGTTTTGTTGTTTGTTCGTTTGAGACGGAATGTCACTCTGTCACCCAGGCTGGAGTGCAGTGGCTCGATCTTGGCTCACTGCAACCTCCACCTCCCAGATTCAAGTGATCCTCCCACCTCAGCCTCCCAAGTAGCTAAAACTGCAGGTCCCCAGGCTCTCCAGCCTCCAGGGACCTTAACGTGGCCTGCGATTCACCAGGCGGGGCTCCTTCCTGCGGCCCGCAGCACCCACCTCAGGCCTTTTTCACATGCCCCAAATCTCATTCCCTTCTTCCTCCATCCCCGGGTTGCAACTCCGCCTGTGGTTGATAGCAAGGTCTCTGGATCCAGTTCACACATGTTCACATCACAACTCCACAGCATACCAGCAGGGAGATCCTGGGAATATTGCTTGGCCACCTAGGCATCCACTTTCCCCATCTGTAAAATGGGCAGCATGGGTGAGTTCAAGACACAGAGTAGCAGCTGGTACAAGTGACTGCTCCAGATGTCGCTACTATTAATACCATTCAATTTCTTTCTTTCTCTCTCTCTCTTTCTTTCTTTCTTTCTTTCTTTCTTTCTTTCTTTCTTTCTTTCTTTCTTTCTTTCTTTCTTTCTTTCTTTCTTTTTCTTTCCTTCTTTTTCTTTCCTTCTTTTCTTTTCTTTCTTTCTTTTCTTCTTTCTTTTTTTTTTTTTGACAGAGCATCTCTCTGTCACTCAGGCTGGAGTGTAGTGGCATGATCTTGGCCTCCCGAGTAGCTGTAGTTATACCATGGCCGGCCTCTCAAAGTGCTGGGATTACAGGCATGAGCCATGAGCCACCACGCCTGGCTAATTTTTTGTATTTTTAGTAGAGACGGGGTTTCACCACGTTGGCCAGGCTGGTCTTGAACTCCTGACCTCAGGTGATCCACCCGCCTCGGCCTCCCTAAGTGCTGGGATTACAGGCGTGAGCCACTGCTCCTGGCACCATTCATTTTCATCACCATTTACACATGCTCCTGTCTCTCATCTTAAAAGCAAAGCAAAACCCTCACTTAACATCGCCAGCCTCCCCTCCCCCTGCTCCATGCTGCTCTCCCTCAGCCCAGTCTCCTGACAGAGCTGGCAGTGCTCACGTGCTCCACTCTCCCCCGTCCCAGGCCGGCTTCAGCGGGCCGCTGTCCTCACTGTCACACTGACGCTGCTCTCACCCGGCGGCCAAAGCCGGTGGTCAGGCCTCAGAAGCCTCTCTCCAGACCGCACACAGCAGCTTCTGAAACTGCACGGGAAGCGGCCTGTCCCCGGCCCGCAGGGCTCAGCCTCTGGCCTCCTGGGCGGCGCCTGGGTTCCTGCTCCTCCCCGCGGTGCCCTCGCCACCCTGAGTGCTGAGGCTGGTCCAGTTTATGTCGTGTGCAGTTCCCAGCACAGTGCCTGGAACTTTCTTTTTTTTTTTTTTTTCTTGACGACAAGGGCAGTAGTGAGCAGCGAGGAAAGAGTAGAACAAGGAATTGGATCTGTAACTTACTGAAAAGGCGAGATAAACCACTGCTTTCAGACCAGCCCCTGGAACTTTTCTTTTTTCTTTCTTTTTTTGAGACTGACTCTCACACTGTTGTCCCGGCTGGAGTGCAATGGCACCATCTCGGCTCACTGCAGCCTCCGCCTCCTGGGTTCAAGCAATTCTCCTGCCTCATCCTCCCAAGCAGCTGAAACTACAGGCGTGCAGCACCACACCCTACTAAAAATTTTTGTATTTTTAGTAGAGACGGGATTTCACTATGTTGGCCAGGCTGGTCTTGAACTTGTGACCTCAAATGATCCAAAGTGCTGGGATTACAGGCATGAGCCACCACTCCCAGCCCCTGAAACATTTTTAAGGACCCCAAATGTTTCTGAAACAGTGAGCGAACCAACCACCACAAGAATCCATAACACTTTGGGAGAGACGCAGAGACAGAGAGAGAAGCCGGAAGCCTTGATCCCTGGCGGGGAATGAGGCGAGGGGAGTTGGGTGGGAGATGGAGCGAGAAGCAGCCCACTCTGGCTTTGGTCCTGCGGAGTGTCAGGCAGTTTTAGACACAGAATCGGAGCAGGAGCCCTGGGTGTGGAGACAGTGAGGCGGGCTGAGTGCTTCAGAGCTGTTGGTTTTTTCCTTTTTATATTTTTTGAGACAGAGTCTCACTCTGTCACCCAGGCTGGAGTGCAGTGGCGTGATCTCGGCTCACTGCAACCTCCACCTCCTAGGTTCAAGCAATTATCATGCCTCAGCCTCCCAAGTAGTTGGGATTTCAGGCACCTGCCACTATGCCCGACTAAATTTTGCATTTTTAGTAGACCGGGTTTTGCCATGTTGGCCAGGTTGGTCTCGAACTCCTGGCCTCAAGTGATCCACCCGCCTCGGCCTCCCAAAGTGCTGGGATTACAGGTGTGAGCCACTGCGCCCAGCCAAGAGCTGTTGGTTTCATTCATATCTGAAAGCATCTTTTGTGGGAGAGGCAGGTACAAATGTATTGGTCAGTCTTAGCTGGGCACGGTGGTTCACGGTTGTAATCCCAGCACTTTGGGAGGCCGAGGCAGGTGGGTCACAAGGTCAGGAGTTCGAGACCAGCCTGGCCGACAACAGTGAAACCCCATCTCTACTAAAAATACAAAAATTAGCAGGGCGTGGTGGTGGGCGCCTATAATCCCAGCTACTCGGGAGGCTGAGGCAGGAAAATCGATTGAACCTGGGAGGTGGAGGTTGCAGTGAGTCAAGATCGTGCCACCGTACTCCAGCCTGGGTGACAGAGTGAGACTCTGTCTCAAAAAAAAAAAAAAAAAAAAAAAGTATTGGTCAGTCTTACGAATTTATTAAAGATCATCATTCCTTTAAGCATTTTTCTATGCCTCATATACAATCAACTTTTTTCTATGCCTCATATACAATCAACATTTTCTATGCCTTATATACATCTAATCAAAATTTATTTCCCTAATGTCGGGTACAGTGACTCACACCTGTAATCCCAGCCCTTTGAAAGGCTGAGGTGGGAAGATCTCTTGAGGCCAGGAGTTCAAGACCAGCCTGGGCAACATAGCCAGACCCCATTCCTACAAAAAAATTAAAAATTGGCTGGGCGTAGTCGTGCATGCCTGTAGTCTCAGCTACTTGGGAGATAGAGGTGGGAGGATCCCTTGAGCCCAGGAGTTTGAGTTTGCAAGGACCTATGATCCCTCCACTCCAGCCTGGGCAACAGAGCCAGACTGTCTCACTGAGGCAGGCAGATCACCTGAGGTCAGGAGTTTGAGAGCAACCTGGCCAACATGGTGAAACCCTGTCTCTACTAAAAATACCAAAATTAGCCGGGTGTGGTGACAGGTGTCTGTAATCCCAGCTACTTGTGAGACTGAGGAAGGAGAATCACTTGAACCTGGAAGGTGGAGCTTGCAGTGAGCCGAGATCGCACCATTGCCCTCCAGTCTGGGCAACAGGAGCAAAACTGCGTCTCAAAACAAACAAACAAAAACAAAACAAAGCAAAACAAAAAAAGGCCAGGCGCGGTGGCTCACGCCTGTAATCCCAGCACTTTGGGAGGCCGAGGCAGGCGGATCACGAGATTGGGAGATCGAGACTATCCTGACTAACACGGTGAAACCCCATCTCCACTAAAAATATAAAAATTAGCCGGGCGTGGTGGTGGGCGCCTGTAGTCTCAGCTACTGGGGAGGCTGAGGCAGGAGAATGGCGTGAGCCTGGGAGGCGGAGCTTGCAATGAGCCGAGATCGCGCCACTGCACTCCAGCCTGGGCTACAGGGCGAGACTGTCTCAAAAAACAACAACAACAACAACAACAAAACATATATATATATACACACAAATTTTAAAATTCTGTCAATATATTTTTAGTTTTCCTAGAGACAGGGTCCCACTCTGTCATTCAGGCTGGAGTGCAGTGGCATAATCACAGCTCACTGCAACCTCGAACTCCTAGGCTCAAGGGGTCCTCTCATCCCAGCTCCCAGTGCACCCGTGACTAGAGGTGCACATGCCACAGCCACCTAACTGTTTTTATTTTTTTAGAGATGAAAGTCTCACTATGTTGCTCAGGTCGGTCTTGAACTCCTGGGCTCAAGAGATCCTCCTTTCTCCACCTCCCAAAACGCTGGGATTACAGGTGTGAATTACCATGCCTGGCCAAAATTCCATACATTTAATTAAAGTCTTCTAAATGACTACTACAATACCAGTTTCTTTTTTTTTTTTTTGAACTGGAGTGTCGCTCTGCCTCCCAGGCTGGAGTGCAGTGGCATGATCTTGGCTCACTGCAAACTCCACCTCCCGGGTTCAAGCGATTCTCCTGCCTCAGCCTCCCCAGTGGCTGGGATTACAGGCGTCCGCCACCTCGCCCGGCTAATTTTTTGTATTTTTAGTAGAGACGGGGTTTCACCGTGTTAGCCAGGATGGTCTCCAACTCCTGACCTCAAGTGATCCATCTGCCTCGGTCTCCCAAAGTGCAGGGATTATAGGCGTGAGCCATCTCACCCAGCCAATACGCTGCTTTTACGTGCTTTAAATACCTTAAAGTCGGCAGAATCTCAGAGAGTGCGAGGATGCGTGTTGCCCTGTGGTGACAGTGAGTGGCGACAGTGAGCATTCTGGAGCCATCCAGAGTTTTCCTCCTGGAGTGAGTGCCAGCTGTCCTCGCATGGAGTCCTGGTTCCTTTGGTGGAGGACGGTGTTGAAAATCTCAGCCTGTGCGGCAGGGGCGGGGGGCATGGGACACGGGGGAGTTGGTGGTGGGCAGAGATGCTGCTGGGCCACTTTCAGTGACAAAACGTGACAGCGAAGGCTTTTGAAGTCAGGTGAGGCCCAGCCTGCCCTGGGGAGGAGGGGGAGTTCGGGAGGGGGTGAGGCTGATGGGTAGAGTGAGTGGGTGAAGGGGAGAGAGGAGGGAGAAAACCTGGTCAAGGTCAAGAGTGCCCAGGGGAGGACTCGGCCTTTACCGCATTGTGTGTTCAAGGCTTTTAGCCCAGATTTTCCTGGGCCATGTGATCACGGTTAGGGAAATATGACTGGGCCTCACTCAACTGACCTTCCAGACAGTGGCGTTCAGTATCTGGAAGGAGGTAGCAGGAGGATGCGTGTGGCCAGTGGAGACCAAGAGGAGGAGGATGGGGCAGTGGTCGGGGGATGCTCTCATTTTCCCAGCCTCCAGCTTGCTGCTGCCTGGACTGAGTGCTGGCTAGCTGACCAGCTCAGGGAGGGCCACTGGGCGATGGCCCAGCCATTCCTGCTGGTTCTGAGCTCCTCTTCCGGTCTCCATCCCCCTCCAGTGCAGACACCTTCACGGATACAACCCCTTCGACCAGGGCTGTGCCAGCAACTGGTATTTAGCAATTTGTGCACCACTGGGACCCAAGTGAGTTGGCAAAACCCGGAGGCCCAACTGGTGAGCCCTGGGGGTGGGGCAGAGGGGGGTTCCCCGGCTCCTTTCCACAGCTCCCGGGCGCTTACACTCACAGTGCCTGCTCCTCTGGGGTTTTCTGCGGGGCGCTGGGGGCTCTGGGGCCTCCCTACTTACTTGGCTCTGTGGGTTCTTGCCCCGTTATGGCGTAGAGGGGTGCTGCATCCTGCATGAGGCCTCAGCTTCCTGCAGAGCCAAGCCCTGGGCTGCGTGCTTCCTCAGCTGAGGCGGGCAGGGGAGCCAGACCAGGGAGGGCAGTGGCCCCTGCATCTGGCCTGTTGCTCCCCAGGTACATGGCTGAAGCTGTCCAGCTGCAGAGAGTGGTGGGGCCTGACTGGACATCCGTGCCCAACCTGCACCCTCCAATGTCCCCCTCTGCTCTCAACCCCCCAGCCCGCCCTGGCCCCCAGCCCCAACCTCTGGGTACCTACCAACCAGGAAAGGGTCCCCCAGGGTGTGGTGAGGCTGCAGCTCCCCAGGAGGTAAGAAGCGTGTGTGCGCCTGTGTGTCTGTGCGTGTCGGGAGAGGGGTGTCTGCAGGTCGTTAGGGTGTGGGGGGAGGCCCCTGAGGTTGGGCTGACCCTGAAACTGGAGCGCTCCGAGCTTGGCGGAGGAGGGTCCTACCCTGGAGGGGCGTTGAAAGGAGGACCCAGGCCTCTAGAATATACCCAGGGGTCCCTGGAGTCACAAAGACAAATGAATGATGACTACGCCACTAATGTGCTGATTGGCCTTGGGCCAGTCACTCTTAGGACTGAGATGAGTCTCATGGTTTATAATTTGGCCAAGGGGTGGGAGTGGCGGGAGATTCTTTTATTTAAAGGAAATGTTGACTTGAAGCCCCATGGGACACGGAGATGGGAGGTGGAGGATCAGGAGGCCGCCATGGGGCTGGGCAACCCCTGTGCCCCGGGGCCTCTGCAGCACATTCTGTTGTGCCAGCCCCTCCCTTTGCCTCCCGAGGCAGGAGACCTGGCACAAGCTGTGGGGCGGGGTCTTGGTGAGGGCGCTCATGCCCCTGTTCTGTGTTTAGCTCCACACCGGCCCACTGCCCCCCCTGCTGCCACAGGAGTCCCCAGGCGAGGTTCAGCCTTCCTCTTGCCCCGTGCACCCGCGGAGATGCCCACAACACCAGCACCTGAGCTCCACCTCCTGAAACCACGTCCTGAACCCACCTCCTGAACCCACCTCCTGATCCCGCCTCCTGAGCCCACCTCCTTACCTCCCACTTCCTGAGCCCTGAGCGGAAGCCTTTCTGGGCCCTGCCCTTTGCCGCTCCCCTGGTGGGAGTGGTGGTGGGAGTGCCAAGACCCTCGATGCCCATTAAATACCCTTGCCTGCCGCTTACAGCTGTCACGCTGTGCGTGTCTGTCCCGGGTGAGGGTTTGGAGAGGCTCTAACGGGCCGGGATGGAGGAGCCAGGATCTGCGGAGTTCAGGACCCGACACCACCTGGCTCTGTGACCTTAGACCAGACACCTGACATCTCTCTCCTCCTTACAATTGGGCAACAACAGGCCGGGCGCAGTGGCTCATTCCTGTCATCCCAGCACTTTGGGAGGCCGAGGCCACCTGAGGTCAGGAGTTCAAGACCAGCCTGGCCAACATAGTGAAACCCCATCTCTAGTAAAAAATATAAAAATTAGCCAGGAGCAGTGGTGGGCACCTGTAGTCTCAGCTACTCAGGAGGCTGAGGCAGGAGAATCGCTTGAACCCAGGAGATGGAGGTTGCAGTGAGCTGAGATCCGGCCACTGCACTCCAGTCTGGGTGACAGAGTGAGACTCTGTCTCAAAAAAAAAAAAAAAGAAAAAAAGAAAAAAAAAGGCAACAATAATTGCAGCAGCCGACTGGCCCAGCTCCCAGCCACAGCTGGAGGTGATGGGAGAGAAAACCACCATGTCAGGGTGTCCGAGGCTGGGAAGACCTGGCCTCTGCCCAGTCACACCTTTGTCTGGCTGCAGGGGGCACCCGCAGCCCAGGGATTCGCCAGACTGGCCCGGTTCAGCCCTGCCTCACTGGAGCCTCCAGGGCGGGGTTGGGGCTGGCCCTATGGCTTCTGGGGCCCTGAGGCTGGGAGCAGCCGCCTCCCGGCTGCGGCGTCCTGGGGAAGTGGAGGGGTGGGGGCGTTCTCCACCACAGCCCGGCCTTGCATCTTTCCTGCAGCTGTGTCTCACCCTCGTCCCTCTTTCCTGGTGGGAAGTCAGGAGCTGGTTCTGGTCCTGCCCCTGGGGTGGTCCCAGGCCCCACACATCTTCAGGCCCCTAGGGTGGGGGGCTGGGGGCACATCTAACTGTGGCTCTGCTAGTGGCCAGAATGTGACCGTGGGACTGGGAATAATGTCACCTTTCTGGAAGGTTGTCAGAGGCTAGAATGAGGTGTTTTGTGCAAAACATCGGGAACACAGGTACACGGTAGGCACGCAATGGGTGCAGCCAGTATCATCATGATTATTTTCTCCACCACACAGCTGACACTCCACGCAGAGCTTCTCCAAGGACCACCTTCGAGACTGACCCGGGCCCCTTTCTTTTTTTTTTTTTTTTTTTGAGACGGAGTCTCGCTCTGTCGCCCAGGCTGGAGTGCAGTGGCGCGATCTCGGCTCACTGCAAGCTCCACCTCCCGGGTTCACGCCATTCTCCCGCCTCAGCCTCCGAGTAGCTGGGACTACAGGCGCCCGCCACCACGCCCGGCTAGTTTTTTGTATTTTTAGTAGAGACGGGGTTTCACCATGTTAGCCAGGATGGTCTCGATCTCCTGACCTCGTGATCCACCCGCCTCGGCCTCCCAAAGTGCTGGGATTACAGGCTTGAGCCACCGCGCCCGGCCGCGGGGCCCCTTTCTTAAGGGAAGTCCCTTCTGCCAGGCTCCTCCCCCTTCTGCCAGGCTCCTGTGGCTCGGCCTCTCCAGGCTCCCGTGGCTCGGCTTCTCCAGGCTCCCGTGGCTCGGTCTCTCCAGGCTCCCGTGGCTCGGCCTCTCCAGGCTCCCGTGGCTCAGTCTCTCCAGGCTCCTCTGGCTCGGCCTCTCCAGGCTCCCGTGGCTCAGTCTCTCCAGGCTCCCGTGGCTCGGGCTCTCTGTGTCGGAGGAGGGTAGGAATTTTTATCAAGTGTCCCAGTGATTCTGCCACTTTGTTTGCTTCCTGCCACCTTTGTATCCGGGTGAAGCCAGGGTGTGGAGGAAGGTGGGGACGGAAGGATGTCCCCCAAGGGTTCAGATGAGCACCCCCAGGCACCGTGGAGGCGTGTGTGTCTGTGTGCGGGGGTGTGGGCGCATTCTCAGGGGATGCTGGCCCAGCCCCTGTCCTCTTGGCCGCTGGCGATGCAGGACGTCCCTCCAGATCTCCAGCCCAGTGGGTCCTGCCACAACTGGCCCTGGAGGCTTCAGGCCCTTCCCTGTAGGCCCAGCCTCACCCACCTGCCTGGCCTGGGCCACAGAGGAGGGGGTCCAGGAGCCTGGGCCAAGGCCGGATGTGAATTATGGAACTGGGTGGTTGAAGAAGTGGTGCCTGCCTGGAGTCCCAGCCCACAGGGGCAAAGAAGGCCAGGCCCGGTATCTGGGGAGGCCCTGCCCTTCCTCTGCCACCCTGTCCCTTGGTTCAGGATGGCACCTACTGGTCCTCGCCTCCAGGTATGCAGGGACTGACGCACTCAGCCCCAGGCAAGAGCCTTTCAGGCCTAAGCCAGCTGTGAGTCATCTCCCCTCACACGCTGGGCCTCAGTTTCCTCACTGGGCAGACATAATTTTCCTCAAAGTGTCAGAGGAGACCATGACCCCTCTGAGGGCAATGGCCTCCTGCTCCAAATGCAGGTCCTAGGTCTCTCTGTCCCTCCCAGCCTGGGATTTCTGTTGTTTTTTTTTGAAACGGAGTCTTGCTCTGTTGCCCAGGCTGGAGTGCAGTGGTGCAGTCTCGGCTCACTACAACCTCCTCCTCCAGGATTCAATCGATTCTCGTGCCTCAGCCTCCTGAGTAGCTGGAATTACAGGTGTGCACCACCGTGTCCGGCTAATTTTTGTATTTTTAGTAGAGACAGAGTTTCACCATGTTAGCCAGGCTGGTCTCGATCCAGGACTCAAGAGATTGGCCCACCTCAGCCTCCCAAAGGGCTGGGAATACAGGCGTGAGCCACCGCGCCCAGCCCCAGCCCAGGATTTCTAAGGTTGCTTCAGGAAAGTCGCTTGGATCAGGCCCCTTTGCTCCTGGAGGGTTAAGTGAGGCTTCGACTGTCCCTTACGTTGACTCCCCACCACTCCACAGTCTCCCCTAAGCCAGGGCCCCTCGGGGATTCTTTGCCTTTGGGAGGCCTCGGTTCAGCTGCACCCACTTTTCCTTTCTGCCCCTTCCTTGCTTCTGCGGAATGTACTCTTGATTCTCAGATGCACCCCGCCCAGTCCTTGACCCACTGATAAGGGGAGGGGTGTTATCAGAGCCCAGTTATGGGGCCCACTGTCCACACGCCCAGGAAGCCATCTCTGCCTTCTGTGGGCTGCAGCCGAGGAGCGACCCCCAGGCCTGCAAA
The DNA here is from genome assembly GCF_003255815.1 of Theropithecus gelada. Taxonomy (NCBI): domain Eukaryota; kingdom Metazoa; phylum Chordata; class Mammalia; order Primates; family Cercopithecidae; genus Theropithecus; species Theropithecus gelada. The sequence goes on from NC_037669.1 coordinate 193,354,307, forward strand.
GCTGCCAGGCGCCTGCCTGTCTAGGGCTCCTCTGAGAGGTCCCCAGCTGGCCCCTAGGACCTGAAGAAAGGGGTTAGACCCTGGGATGGGGTGCCCAGAGCAGGGCCCCCATCTCCACGCCTTTCCTCCATGCGCCTTCTGGGGGGCTCACAGGCTTCATGGGCACGTGGGGTGGAGCTCAGCCCCGTCATTCCTCTCTGTGCCCAGCTAGTGTGCTGTGGAGAAGTCACCGTCCTGTGTGCAGCCTCAGCTTCCTCGTCTGTAGGGTGGACAGTCACAGCCGCCTCCCAGGGGTCACAGGATCCCAACTCTCTAGGGGAGGAAGGGGCCTGGGCTGCCTTATCCAGCTGCCCCCAGCCCCCAGTTTCACAAACAGGGACTCTGGGGCCCAGACAGGGAAGTGGTTGCGTGGGATCGCACTGCGCAGTCTGGTGACTCTCTGGTGCCCAGGCCGCTGCCCCTATCCCTGGTCCTGGGCCATTCCAGAGGAGACAGGCTTGGCCGGCAACCGCAGGGCCCTGCTCCCCAGAGCCTGTGCCTCAGAGCTGGGCTGGGCTGGACACTTCAGCACAAGCCCAGGGAACTGATAAGAAGGTTTAACTCTGTCTCCAGCCCTGTGCTGCCGGCGATAATGACCCCCTCCCCCTGCCTCCCGCTCAGCCCTGCCCTGCTCTGCCCTGACCCTTGGGTGGGGACCCTGAAGGTGGCTGAGGGTGGAGCAGGGCAGGGACAGATGGGGGAAGGGAAGATCATTGCACTGCAGGATCCAGGGCCCAGAATCCTAGTACCTCACCGGACATAGGCACCTTGCTGGCCCTCACGGGCAGCTGGGCACAGTGCCTGGCACCCATGCTCCATCTGGGTCCGAATCCCTTCGCTTTAGTTCTTAGCATGCGGAAGAATGGCTGCAGGGAAGCAGCCCGGGGGCTGAAGGCCAGAACTCCTGTGCTAACAAACCCTCAATGGAACCTGCCCGGGCCAGGGCCTGTGCTCAGGGGTTCAGGATGTTCGGGGGTTCGGGATGCTCGGGAGTTCGGGACGCTCGGGGGTTCAGGACGCTCCTTTAATCCTCACAACTGCTCTGTGAAGTTGTCACTCGAGGTTTTGAGGTGAGGAAACCAGCACGGAGCAAACACGCCGCTCTCCCAAGGTCATGTCGCTTCCCAAGGTCACGTCGCTTCCCAAGGTTACGTTACTCCCAAGGTCACGTTGCTTCCAAGGTCGTGTTGCTTCCAAGAGGCAGGAGGGCAGCTCCTATGACCCGTAACCACCACGATGTATGTCTGTGGGCGGTTTCCACATTTTATTTCAACGTAGGGTCATAGTTAAGACGAGGGCTCTGAAGGTGGGCTGCCTGGTTCCAACCTCTGTAACGTAAGATTAGTATCTAGAAAACACACACACACACACACACACACACACACACGTCGTGTCTCATCGTGTGGTTATGACACGGATTACACAGTGCATGGAAAGAGCTTGGCACAAACCCCCACACACGGCAGGTGCTTCGCGGAGGGGGCAGCGACCATCATAGCACAATAAAGGAGGCAGGAGGCAGGCCAGGCCTTGGGATGCCAGTTCCCATGACAACAGCCGCCGGCTCCTGCCCGGCTCGGTGCGGGTTCCCCTGTGGCCCTGACCACAGAGGTGAAGGGTGCTGCTTCGGACACGAGGCCTTTGCTACTGTTTTACAGAAAATCCACCAACACTGGTGTCTCCAGGCCAAAGGGGGTGGGGACGTGGGCTGAGGTTCTTTGAGGGAATGGGAAGAAGATCACCCAACAACGGCTCTGCCTCCTGTTGAGAAAGCAACTGCTGCTTCTGCTTTGTGGCCAGGCAGAGTTTCAGGCTGAAGGAAGTCAGAAGCAATGGTGGTTCCACGCTCTGCTCCAGGGAGGCTGCTCACAGCCTCCGCCCTCCCTGCTCCTCCCTGACCTCCCCGGCGGCAGCGTCCCAGGCTCTGCCTCCCCACGTGGGCCTCTGCCTCACCTCTTCTCACCGTTCCAGGCTTGTGTCCTCCCTTCCCCCTGCTCCTCCTCCTCCTGTCTTTCCTTCTCATCACACACTCTTCTGCTCTCCCTCGATTGCTCTCTCCCTCCTTCTCTCCCTCCCACTTTTCCTGAACCACAGCTTCCAGGAACAGAGTCAACTGTCTGACCGCTTTCATGTACTAGCTGCGGTTCTGGAAGGCCCTGGTCCGGGTGTGGAAGCCCAGGGAACTGTCTGCCAGGCTGGAGGCAGGGCCTGCACAGGGCATCCTTGTCTGCCTCTCCCTGGGGCTTCCACCTCCCACCCGGGCACCCACGTTCCCAGCAGCTTTCTGCTCGGGGAAGTTCTGCTGCTGAAACCGGGGATTCCCAAAGTGGAAGGGGCCCTGCTGAATAGCCAGCCACCTCCTCTACTTCTCAGTGAGAAGAAACCAAGGCGGTGGGGGACGCAAGGCGGGGCTTCCCCGGGATCACACAGCCAAGCAGAGGCCAGGCCAGGGGTCCCTGATCTGCCACCTGAGTCCTGGGCCCTTCCTGCCGCCCCACGGAGAGGAGACGGCTGGGTCAGAGGCCTGGCCTCTCAACAGGAAGGGCACGTCCCTCCTCCTAAAGGCCCAGCGATCGGGCTGCAGCGTAGCAATGAGGACACTGAGGACACAGGTGAGCGCTACCCGAGGTCCAGGCCTGGGGAAGCGCTCGGCCTGCATTTGCTCGCTTAGTCCTCAGCCTCCTGAATGAGGCACTGCCGTTACTCTTGTGGGTGTCTCGGGCCTGCAAAGACCAGGTGTGCTGGAGGAGCTTCAGGGCTACTCTTTTTTTTTTTTTTTTTTTGAGACGGAGTCTTGCTCTGTCGCCCAGGCTGGAGTGCAGTGGCCGGATCTCAGCTCACTGTAACTTCCGCCTCCCAGGTTCAAGCGATTCTCCTGCCTCAGCCTCCTGAGTAGCTGGGACTACAGGCTCCCCCACCTCGCCCGGCTAGTTTTTTGTATTTTTAGTAGAGACGGGGTTTCTCCGTGGTAGCCAGGATGGTCTCGATCTCCTGACCTCGTGATCCGCCTGTCTCGGCCTCCCAAAGTGCTGGGATTACAGGCGTGAGCCACGAAGCCCGGACTGTTCAGGGCTACTCTTGCACTGATCTCCTGCGATTCCTTGACTGAGTGACCAGGGAGGAAGGTCCCTGGTCTGAGGACAAGTCCTGAGGTGAACGGGGCTCCGGGCAGGATTTATTCCATGGCCCATTAGTATCCTTTGGCTGAACCTGAGTCATGCTGAATCTTATCTGTCCTGAGTAGGGGTGGAGGCATGAGGTCAGCGGGTGAAAGCACTGGTCCCTGGGCAGGCCCTGGGCTGTCTGGGCTGGGAGAGTCCCCCAGCCAAATTTAGCTCCTAGACGCCTGTTCTTCAGCCCCTGACGGGAGTGGAAAGATCCTCCTGCCTGCCTTTTCCTGGCAGGGTAGTAAGCGGCTGTGCAGGGAGCACAGGCCGGGCACCCGGAGAGCTGGGCGACAGGCGGCTCTGCTGCCAGCTGGATGTGTGGCCCTGGATGAGGCCCCGACCTCTCAGAGCCGCTCTGATCTCAATGCAAAGCTGAAACTAAACTCCATGCCCGGCCTACCTCACAGTGCGCTTGTAGGATCAGAAGGGTACATCATGGGCCAGGTGTGGTAGCTCACGCCTGTAATCCCAGCACTTTTGGAGGCTGAGGTAGGTGGATCACCTGAGGTCAGGAGTTCAAGACCAGCCTGGCCAACATGGCAAAACCCTGTCTGTACTAAAAATACAAACATTAGCCAGGCGTGGTGGTGCACCTGTAATCCCAGAGGCTGAGGCGGGAGAATCGCTTGATGTTGCAGTGAGCGGAGATCGCTTCATTGCACTCCAGCCTGGGAGACAGAAGAAAGAAGAAGAAGGGGCCGGGCGCGGTGGCTCAAGCCTGTAATCCCAGCACTTTGGGAGGCCGAGGCGGGTGGATCATGAGGTCAGGAGATCGAGACCATCCTGGCTAACACGATGAAACCCCGTCTCTACTAAAAAATACAAAAAACTAGCCGGGCGAGGTGGCGGGCGCCTGTAGTCCCAGCTACTCCGGAGGCTGAGGCAGGAGAATGGCATAAACCCGGGAAACGGAGCTTGCAGTGAGCTGAGATCCGGCCACTGCACTCCAGCCTGGGTGACAGAGCGAGACTCCGTCTCAAAAAAAAAAAAAAAAAAAAAAGAAAGAAGAAGAAGGAAAAAAACAAACAAAAAAACAAAAAACGGGAAACCCTTCATGGACTTGTATTCCTTTCCTTAGGCCGGGACCAGGTGGGTGTGCGGTGGTTGTAAAGGAAACAGGGAAACAGTGAGAGGGTCTGACTCAGGCGTGGGGACCTGGAGGGAGTAACTCCCTTTCTCTTCTGTCTCCATTTTCTCTCCTTGGGCCCCGACTCTTTTGCAGGCTCTGAATGTAGATTATTTGGGGGTCGGGTGCGGTGGCTTATGCCTGTAATCCCAGCACTTTGGGAGGCCGAGGCAAGTGGATCATGTGAGTCCAGGAGTTTGAGAGTAGCCTGGGCAATATATTGAGTCCCTGTCTCTATATAATAAAATAAAAAATTAAATAAAATAGAGCGTTGGGAAATGGCCAAGGCTGAGGATGGGCCACTTCATTCTGACTCCCAAGCAGATGGCCCGGCTCACCTTTCTTGGGTGACCTTCCCAGCTCCCTCTCTTCCCCACCAAGTATCTATCCCCAGGGGAAGGAGCTGGCCAGACTTGGGTGTGGCGCAGAGATGGGGCCCCTCTGCTCCCAGCTGGCAGCATAGTCCGTTAGCCAACCCCTGGCCTCAGAGTGCCCTGAAGTAGAAGCCTCTGGAAGGCCTCAAGGCCTGGTGTGCCCAGCTCACTCTGAGCCTTTGGCGGGGGCCTGGGCTGCTGGCCCGGCTTGGCCAGGAGGCTCTGGCTGCCTTGGGTACAGTCCAGGCCAGAGAGTAAAGGGGGTTTGTTCCTGAAGCGGAGACCAGAGGTAGGCACACACAGCGCTCTTTGCTTTGGAGTAGAAGCCTTTAAAGATTTGTTTTCTTTAAATATCCTGCTGCAGGAAAGAGAAGCCGAAAACCAAACATTCCGCAAACATGGATTTCAGGTGGCTTTAAAGGAGCCGTTTGTTTGGTTTCCGTCCCACCCTGTTTCTGCTCAGTGGGGTCTGGGGCACTTGTCCCTGGGCTTTGGTGGAGGGTCCACGCCCTTCCAGGCTCACCCGTCCAGCCTCAGCAGCAGGTCTCGTCGGCACCAGATCTAGCCTGAGGGCCCCTGGTCGTGGCCCAGCCCTGAGCTTGGTCCCGGGGAGGGTTTGTGCACGGCCACGTCAAGGAAAAAAGAAGACCACTTTTCCTTTATACCAGCTGCACCTGGCACTGTTGGCCACACCCTCTGTCTCGGAACCTCTTTTAGTCTTGGCCTCCAGAATCAGACATAGTTCTTTTGTTGTTGTTGCTGTTTTTGAGACAGAGTCTTGCTCTGTCACCCAGGCTGGAGTGCAGTGGTGCGATCTCGGCTCACTGCAGCCTCCGCCTCCTGGGTTCAAGCGATTCTCCTGCCTCAGTCTCCCGAGTAGCTGGGACTACAGGCGCCCACCACCATGCCCAGCTAATTTTTGTATTTTTAGTAGAGACGGGCTGTCTTGAACTCCTGACCTCAGGTGATCTGCCTGCCTTGGCCTCCCAAAGTGCTGGGATTACAGGCGTGAGCCACCATGCCCTGCCAAGGGATCAGACACACTTCTGACCCTCCTGACTCTTGGCTGCTCTTCCCCTCACCCCTACCATGAATCTTTCAGGTTCCATCCTTGGTCCTCAAGCTCCTGCTACTAGGGCACCAGTGAGGTTCCAGGTCCCATCTTGGTCCTCAAGCTCCTGCTACTAGGGCACCAGTGAGGCTCAGCATGACTCAGCCTGCTCTTGGAGAAGTCACTCATTCCCTTGGCTTCAGCAGTGCTGGGCCTGCCCAGCCTCCATCTCCAGGCCCTCGGGTCCTCCCAGGAGCCCAGGTTTTGCGCTTCATTTTCTGGATCTCCCGGGCGTTTAAGGTCTTTCCACGTCCCAGTACCGGGCGAGAGGAAGCAGATGTGCGAGGAGCCAGGGAGTAAGAGGAACAGCTGCTTGTGTGCAGGCGGTTGAGCGTGGTGCAGGTTCATGGGAGGGTATCTGGGTGCCCCAGACTCGTCCCAAGCTTGGGGCTGGGATAGAAAAGTCCAAAGGGGCCGGGCGTGGTGGCTCACGCATGTAATCTCAGCACTCTGGGAGGCCGAGGCGGGCGGATCACTTGAGGTCGGGAGTTCGAGACCAGCCTGGCCAACATGGTGAAACCCCGTCTCTTCTAAAAATACAAAAATTAGCTGGCCGTGGTGGCACGTGCCTGTAGTCCCAGCTACTTGGGAGGCTGAGGCAGGAGAATCGCCTGAACCCAGGAGGCAGAGGTTGAGCCAAAATTGCGCTACTGCACTCCAGCCTGGGTGACAGAATGAGACTCTGTCTGGGAAAAAAACAAAATCCAAAGGGTGCCGCAAAGCTAGCCCCAACCAAGAGTGGGGCAGGAATGAGAGGGGTCCTCAAGCAGCCTCGTCGGCCTCCTTGCCCCTGGTGCCCTGATCCAGTGGCCCTGGTAGAAGGGGTTGGGGAAGGAGGGCCGCGGGACGGGGCATTGGGAGGTGCTGTCATCCAGGAGGAGCTGGTCGTAAGATTGGGGCCTGAACGGGATGATAGAAATAAGAGTTCACCTGTTCACACATTCAACAAACACTGAGTAGCCACACCATATCCAGGAGGCAAGAAAATAAGTTTTTAAAGAGAAAGTATTCATGCATAGTATAATTAGGTATTAATTTAAAATTATAGCCAGGCACAATGGCTCACACCTGTGATCCCAGCACTTTGGGAAGCCGAGGTGAAAGGATTACTTGAGCCCAGGAGTTTGAGGCCTGCCTGGGCAACATAGTGGCTCACCCTACCTCTACAAAAAAATAGACTAAAACTAGCCAGGCACGGTGATGCACACCTATAGTCCCAGCTATTCAGGAGGCTGAGGGGGGAGGATCACTGGAGCCCAGGAAGCAGAGGCTGCAGTGAGCTTTAATTTCGCCACTGCACTCCAGCCTGGACAACAGAGCGAAACCCTGTCTCGAAAATAAACTGAAAAAATAAAATAATAAAGTAAAATAAAATTACATGTAGGCTGGGTGCAGCAGCTCATGCCTGCAATCCCAGCTCTTTGGGAGGCTGAGGTGGGAGCATCACTGGAGCTCAGGAATTTCACAGCAACCTGGGCTTTGTTGTGAGCAAGTCCCCATCTCTACAAAAAATCGTATCATCTGAGTACGGTGGCACATGCCTGCCAGGAGTAGTCACAGCTACTTGCGAGGCTGAGGCGGGAGGATTGCTTGAGCCCAGGAGGCGGAGGTTGCAGTGAGCCGAGATCACGCCCCTGCACTCCAGCCTGGCTGACACAGGGAGATCCTGTTTCAAAAAAAAAAAAAAAATTTAAAATAAAATTATACATATGTATTTTTAAAAGACCAGAGGCAAATTCATCAAATGCTCATGGTGACCGAGCGAGTGTTTTCCCGTCGGGGATCCTGGCTGTGGGTCTGGGGGGCAGGGCACCTGCATTCTCAGCCCAGCTTCCCTGCCTCGCCAAGTGACTACGAAAAGCCCTTTTCCTCTCTGGGCCCGTTTCCTTATCTGTGAGATGAAAGCGTGGAACCAGAACATCTATGACTCTTTCCAGATCTGAGTTACACGAGGATATTCAGGACTCAGGATTTACGCAGAGCTGCACGGCGTGGTGGGGGGGCTGCCCTTCCCGCTGCGGGCCTTGCCAGTCACACCCTTACTACGACCCTCTCCTGGCAGGCTCCACGGAGGGGAGGAAGCGGCTGCCTGCCGCCTGCCCGGCTGTCAGACTCTGATCTCAAATTGGAATTACGCCTCTCATCTCCGCCCTACTTCGAATCTGAGAGGCCTCCTCCGCCCTTCAGCTGCAGCCTCGTGACCAGGAACAGAGCGGGCCCTGTGTCCCGGAGGCCTTCATCAGGGAGGGGAAGCCATCCAGGCAGCGGGGGGCCTGTATTGATTACCTGTGCCCCGCCCCTACGCCCCAAAGCCAGACACTGTGCTTGTGAGTTGTTACTTAGGTGATTCTCATTCCCCACCACATCCCTGGGCAGCAAGCGGGATGCTCGCCTCTGTGGCAGGTGGAGGAGGTGAGGCTCAGCGAGGAGAAGGAGGTGATGTGTCTGTGGCAGGTGGAGGAGGTGAGGCTCAGCGAGGAGAAGGAGGTGATGTGTCTGTGGCAGGGGGAGGAGGTGAGGCTCAGCGAGGAGAAGGAGGTGATGCTCGCCTCTGTGGCAGGCGGAGGAGGTGAGGCTCAGCGAGGAGAAGGAGGTGATGCTCGCCTCTGTGGCAGGTGGAGGAGGGAGGCTCAGCGAGGAGAAGGACACGGGGACTCCTGCGGGATGGGAACCAGCTCTCTCTGCATCGGAGTTGGAAGCAGTCAGATGGAGCTCATCGTCTCTCCCAAGGACTGAGGGGATTTCCAGCTGCTGAGCTAGTTGCCAGTGACCTGCTTTTTTCTTTCACAGCTTCCCTATTTTGTCAGCGAATTCTGTCTTTTTTTCTCCCAGGCTGGTCCCAACTGGGCGATGCCTCCCCTCTTTTTTCTTCTTTAAATTCCGGAACAGGAGAGTGCGGGAAATTCTGTCCGTTCTCCCATCTGGTCTCAGATTTTCAGACAGGTATTCAAGATATTAAATAAAAAGTCAGCTGGGTGCAGTGGCTCACACCTGTAATCTCAGCAGTTTGGGAGACCAAGGCGGGCAGACCATTTAAGGCCAGGAGCTCGAGACCAGCGTGGTCAACATGGTGAAACCTCATCTCTGCTAAAATTACAAAAATTAGCCGGGCGTGGTGGCAGGTGCTTGTAGTCCCAGCTAGTGGAGAGGCTGAGGCAGGAGAATCACTTGAACCCAGGAGGCGGAGCTTGCAGTGAGCTGAGATCGTGCCACTGCACTCCAGCCTGGCGACAGAGCAAGACTCTGTCTCAAAAAAAAAAGGAATTTCTTATCAAATGCTCTTGCTTTTCTATTTTGACCACTGGTGTTGTAATAATATTTGTCAGATGTTCATTACACTTGTTCAGAAATCCTGGTGTGTTACGGGTTAACTGGCCCTTGATGGACAAGCCCCAACAGCTAAATAAAATAACACTGTTGCAGTGGGAAAATGTGTTTTGATCATATCTTGGAATATAACTTAGTTGGAAGTTGGTGCTGCCGTAGTTTATTTATTTATTTTATTTTTTTGAGACAGAGTCTCCCTTTGTTGCCCAGGCTGGAGCACAGCGGCACGATCTCGGCTCACTGCAACCTCCGCTTCCCGGGTTCAAGTGATTCTCCTGCCTCAGCCTCCTGAGTAGCTGGAATTACAGGCACCCGCCTCCACATCCGGCTAATTCCTTGTATTTTAGTAGAGACGGGGTTTCACTATGTTGGCCAGGCTGGACTCGAACTCCTGACCTCAGGTGACCCGTCCGCCTCGGCCTCCCACAGTGCTGGGATTACAGGTGTGAGCCGCCACACCCGGCCTTAATTCTTAACAAATTCAAATCAGCTACATCTTGGGTCGAGTTCTTCACCTTGTTCACCTGGCCAGTGGTCCGCAGCTCACAGGATGTCCCAGGGATGAAGTGGGGTAAAGTATGGGCTGCGGCAGTGCACGAGAGGTGCTCCTGAAACCCCTCGCTGGCGCCCACCCCGTTCTGTGCTGGGCACTCATGTCGCACTCTTGAAACCCCGGTCTCCTCATCTGTGAACCGGGGTGACTGTCCTGGAGTTGCCCCGCCTGCCTCCTAGGAGGGCTGGGAGATGCTGAGCAGGGAGCGGGAAGGGCCTTGTATGCTGGAGACACGGAGTGCAGTGTATGAAACGCAGGCCCCTGGCTCCTCTGGATGCTGGAGACGCGGAGTACAGTGTATGAAACGCAGGCCACCCCCCCGGCTCCTCTGGATTCATCTGTTTTTGAAGAGAGACAGAGACATCTCCAGACCCCACGTCCTGGAATCTTTGTAGAGGGTCAGCTCTGAGCTCCCGGAGCCAGGCCCTGCCTGCCCACCCAGCTCTAGAGGCTACAGCTGCAGCAAGAAACGAATCTGCCCTCACCTCCTTCGCCCGGAGCCAGCCTCCCCAGCACTCTGGTCTCAGGCGCTGGCGGGCAGGAGGTGAGTGCTGTGGCCGTGGCGTGAAGGTGGAACTCCTGGGTGAGCTGATGCCGCTTTGCCTTGGGCCCTCAGGTTCCTTGTCCCTGGTGTCCCTCCTTCTGTCTCCTGGACTGTGGGGGTGGAGGGCCCTGATCCTGGCTTCCCGGGTGGCTGGTGACTCCCCTAGGATGGACGTTTCCCATGGCCTGCAGTCACCGCGCACCTGCCTTGGACAGGAGCAGGTGCAGGGCTGCCCCTCTGCTGTGCTGGGTCTCCAGTGCATAATAGCCTCTGGCCACGGCCTGGCAGCCCCCCACAACCCCCGCCCAGAGAACTTTCTGTTTTAACAGTTAAGCATTTATTTAATGAGTGTTAGGAAAAGATAGAGCTAACGCAAAAGAGGCCCGGACAAGAATGGAAGGATTTGGAGACAGTTTGTTTATTTATTTATTTTATGATGATGATGATTTAGAGACGAAGGGCTTGCTCCCAGGATGGAATGTGAAGGAGAGACTGTGGCTCACTGCAGCCTTGACCTCCCAGGCTCAAGCCATCCTCCTGTCTCAGCCTCCAGAGCAACTGGGACTACAGGTGCACCACCATGCCCAGCTGATTTGTTTAATCTTAATTTTTTATAGAGAGGGGGGTTTTATCATGTTGCCCAGACAGGTCTTGAACTCCTGGCCTCAAGCAATCCTTCCACGTCGGCCTCCCAGTGTGCCGGGGTGACAGGCGTGAGCCGCCAGCGTGCCGGGGTGACAGGCGTGAGCCCGGCCTGCAGACAGGAGGGTTTGTTTTGCTTAGTTTTTGATGGAGTCTCGCTCTGTCGCCCAGGCTGGAGTGCGGTGGTGCAATCCCGGCTCACTGCAACCTCCACCTCCCGGGTTCAAGCCATTCTCCTGCCTCAGCTTCCTGAGTAGCTGGGACCACAGGCGCCCGCCACCGCACCCGGCTAATTTTTTGTATTTTTAGTAGAGATGGGGTTTCGCCATGTTGGCCAGGATGGTCTCGAACTCCTGACCTCGTGATCCGCCCGCCTCCGCCTCCCAAAGTGCTGGGATTACAGGCCTGAGCCGCCGCACCCGGCCAGGAGACAGGAGCTTTTCGAATGGATCCACTAAAAGGAACAAGAAAGGCTGCGTGTTGGATCTATCACGGAGGCCCTGGGCTCTTCAGTGAAGTACGTGTTTATAAAGCGAGATGATTTAAAGCTGGTTTTTAAAGCTGGTGACAAACACCAAGTGAAAAGCCACGCAGGTGGCATGCAGGCGTGGGAAGAATTGTGACGGGAAATGGGATGCCTTGAGTTGGGGAAATGCTGTTTTCCATCCAATGCTCACAACAGTCCTCTGAGTGCAGGTCTTACTGTCTCATCTTACAGAGACAGAAACAGGCCCAGAGAGGTGAGGGGAGTTGCACACAGTCACTAGCGAGGGAGTGGAGACGCTGATCCATGGTGACGACTGATCTTCCGTGGCTGGTAGACCTGGAAAAGGAGTGTTCCAGGACCACTGAACCAGGGTGCCATGGAGCCCTGGGCTAACGGTTCAGTCCTCTTCTCCACTGCTGAGCTGTGCCAGGCAGGGCGTACCCTCGGACCAGAAACGGTTGCATCAGACTGGCACAGGCCTGTGGCAGGGCAGATAGCAAGACTGATTGGGAGTTGGCAGGTGAGGGACGGCAAGAAGGAGAACCAGGTCAACTCGTGTCTGCAGAGGCCTGGCGGGCTGGGCTGCCACAGGGACCTCGAGTGTGGAGGAGCAACATTTGTTCACAGGCTGAGGTTCTTTTAACCACAGGTTGGCCTGGAACTGGTCTCCTGTTGCAGGCCTCTAACATGTAAGCTGGTGATAGGTAAGAAGGATGTGAGTCAAAGGAAAGCTATAAACTCCACAACCACGCACACCTGCTGAGACAGACACAGTCCTCACCACAACCACATACACACACTGCAGCGAATGCATAACCTTCCTAGCAGGGGTTTGTCCCAGGGCCTCTTTTAGAACACACAGGGTGTGTTTTTCACCTTTGGAATGACTCATTGTTCTGTCCTGTCTCTCTGCCTTTGTTCTATTGCTAACCATAAAGTTTTTTTTTTAAGGCGGAGTCTCATTCTGTCACCCAGGCTGGAGTGCAGTGGCTGGATCTCAGCTCACTGCAAGCTCCACCTCCCGGGTTCACGCCATTCTCCTGCCTCAGCCTCCCGAGTAGCTGGGACTACAGGCGCCGCCACCTCGCCCGGCTAATTTTTGTGTTTTTAGTAGAGACGGGGTTTCAACATGTTGGCCAGGATGGTCTCCATCTCTTGACCTCGTGATCTGCCCACCTCAGCCTCCCAAAGTGTTGGATTACAGGCGTGAGCCACTGTGCCCGGCCATGTCACCCATAAAATTTAATAGCATGAAGTTTCATATGAGCCTGTGGTGGCCAGAGATGTAAACATTGGTTCAAATAAAACTAACAAACAAAGGTGCATTTCTTTTTGTGTGTGTGTTTGTTTTGAGGCTAAGTCTCGCTCTATCATCCAGGCTAGAGTGTGCAGTGGCGCGATCTCGGCTCACTGCAAGCTCCGCCTCCTGGGCTCAAGCAATTCTCGTGCCTCAGCCTCCCAAGTAGCTGGGATTACAGGCGCCCACAACCATGCCCAGCTAATTTTATGTTTTAGTAGAAATGGGGTTTTGCCATGTTGGACAGGCCGGTCTCAAACTCTTGGCCTCAACGAATTCGCCTGCCTTAGCCTCTCAAAGTGCTGGGATCGTGAGCCACCGCGCCCGGCCTCATTTTCCCCATCTGTCTAGTGGGGTTGGTTACTCCTGCCCCATCTAGTAGGATCCCGCCTGTAATCTTAGCACATTGGGAAGTCAAGGGGGGTGGATCACTTGAGCCCAGGAGTTTGAGACCAGCCTGGACAACACGGAGAAATCCCATCTCTACCAAAAATACAAAAATTAGCCGGGCATGAGAGTGCGTGCCTGGAGTCCCAGCTACTCAGGAGGCTGAGGTGGGAGGCTCACCTGAGCTCTGGAAGTCGAGGCTTCCGTGAGCCGTGATTGCACCACTGTACTCCAGCCTGGGCTATGGAGTGAAATCCTGTCAGAAAGAAAAAAAAAGAAAGAAAGAAGAAAGAAAGAAAGAGAGAGAGAGAGGGAGGGAGGGAGGGAGGGAAAAGAAAAAAGAAACTGAGGCTCAGGTAAGCTGCTCAGGCCACCCGATTAAGGCAGGTGAGGATGGCATCCAGACCCCTGAAAGGGAGGCCAAGCTAAAGACTGATTTGGGCACGGGTGGTTCCTCCTGGCAGACAGCAGAAAAGGAACAAATACGAGAAGGAAAGAGTAGGGTCTTGTCTCTGCCCCAGAAAAGCAGCCTCAGAAGCAGTGGACTCAGATAATTCACAGCAGAGGGTCAGGAAGGAGAGGAGGTCTGGGAGGGGAACCCGCGTCGGTGGGGGCTGGAGGAGGCCACAGATACTGGTTACAGTTGGTTGAGAGATAAAGATTTCCGATATTCGTTAAGAGAAACCTCAAAACCCTTGAGTTCCAGAAACTGGCGTCCTGTTCTAGAGATTATTCAATTATCTTTTTTTAACTCGGGGGCGGGGCAGGGGGGAAGCAAAGAGTTTCTTAAGTCAATTCTATTCTTTTTTTGAGACAGAACCTTGCTCTGTCAACCAAGCTGGAGTGCAGTGGTGTGATCTCGGCTCACTGAAACCTCTGCCTCCTGGGTTCAAGCAATTCTCCAGTGTCAGCCTCCAGAGTAGCTGGGATTACAGGCACCTGCCACCACGCCCGGCTAATTTTTGTATTTTTTGGTAGAGACGGGGTTTCACCATATTGGCCAGGCTGGTCTCGAACTCCTGACCTCAGATGATTCACCCGCCTCGGCCTCCCAAAGTGCTGGGATTACAGGTGTGAGCCACCACGCCCGGCCCACTTCTATTCTTTCTAATAGGAGGGAATAGTAACTGTAATTCACCCAGCCCGTGCTGTGCGAACGCTAAGAGCCACCTGTATTGGCTCATTGAATCTCTCAGCCACCTGCAGAGGCTTTGACAATTGTCTCCGAAATATAATTCGGGATTAAAATTGACACCAAGCACTCAAGTAACTAGCTCAAGGCCGCCGAGGAGACGGGCGGCAGAGCTGAGGTTTGGCCTGGGCAGTTTGCCGCAGCTCTAAAGCCCTTCCCCTGAGCACAGCTCCACCGTGCTAAGCCCAGCACGTGTCCCGTGAGGTCCACGACTGCCAACCTTCAGAAGACCCCTGTAACTTAAAGGTTGCTCTTATTTTGAAATAGACATTTTTTTTTTTCTTTCTGACTTATAAAAGTAAAACCCGGCCGGGCGCGGTGGCTCACACCTGTAATCCCAGCACTTTGGGAGGCAAAGGTGGGTGAATCACCTGAGGTCAGGAGTTCGAGACCAGCCTGGCCAACATGGCAAGACCTTGTCTCTACTAAAAATACAAAAATTAGCCGGGTGTGATGGTACACACCTGTAATCCCAGCTACTTGAGAGACTGAGGCAGGAGAATTGCTTGAATCCAGGAGGCAGAGGTTGCAATGAGCCGAGATTGCGCCACTGCACTCCAGCCTGGGTGACAGAGCAAGATTCCATCTTAAAAAAAAAAAAAGTCAAACACATATATTTCAGAAATTTTTTAAAGTACAGAAAAACACAAAGAGGAAAAGTGAAATCCTCTGTAATCCCACAGCCCAGAACTAAGCACTGTTAACCTCTGGGGACCTCCCTTTAGTCGTTCCTCTCACTGTCAACATGCATATTTCCTAAAAGTCACCATCACACCGCTCTGTAATTTTTTAACAGCCTTATTGAGATCTAATTGTCTAAATTATATATGGAAACGTACAATTTGGTCAGTTCTGACGTATGTACACCTGTGAAGCCACCGCGACAATCAGCATGCTGAACCTGAGCTGGGGGCCACGGCTTCCGTCTATAATTCCAGCTACTTGGGGCTGAGGCAGGAGGACTGCTTGAGGCCAGGAGTTCGAGACCAGCCTCAGCAACACAGTGAGACCGCCCCCCCCCCCCCCGCCCATCGCTTAAAAGAAAAACCAAACAAAAAGATGCCGAACAATCTGTCACCCCCGAATGTCTCCTCAGGCCCTTTTGGATCCTTCCCTCGGGGCTCTCCCTTCCCAGTGTGGACGCGCGGAGCTCAGTGACTTTCGGCTAGGATCACAGGTCTGCGTAGCAGGCACCTGGCCTGGGGGCTGGGCGAAGCTCTGTCTCCTGGCCAGGATGTGCTTCAAGGAGCACCAGCAATATCAATATTGCCTTGTGCAGGCCGAAGGGTGCGTTTGATTTTGTCAGCTTCCTCCGGCGGCTCAGCTAACTCCCCACGAGTCGGCTTCCTTCCCCGCAGCCCCGTCATGGAAACTTCCAGCTTGCTAAAGTGGGTTTCACCCTGCGTGGGCTCTGCAGCCTTGTCCGGGCCAGTTGCTGAGGCCCCTGTGTGGCTCATACAATGGGTGCGTGTTGCCCCTCCGGGTGCAGTAGGAGCTGGGTGCAGCCTGCCTGCGCGTCGTCGGGGTGTGTGGGCTACCTTGGAACACCTGGCTTGTTTTTAGCCGCTTTTAATGGATGTCTTTCTGCCTCCTGTTACTCACGCACTTCGGCGAGCAGGGTTTCCTGAGTGTAATTTCATCTTTTCTCTATGACTCAGGGCTGTATTTGCAGCCTCATTTGCTAATGTCAGGTGGCAGATGGAGGGAACCGTGTGGGTGAACGGGGGCCAGCCCCAGCAGTGCCACTGGAACTCACTTTCTTGCGAAGGCCACGTGCTTCAGCGGGTGCTTTTGGCTGTGTTCTCCAGCCTCAGCAGGCAGAATGGAGGTTGGGTTTCTGCCTGGCCTCCTGGCAGCCTATGACGCTACCAATTGATGAGCAAATCAAAGGCCAAAGCAGCCCTTTCTTAAACGGCTTTGTCACCCTCCAGCAAATCAGCATGACAGACACTCTCCCTTGCACACTGTTGTACAGCTCTGGGCGCTGTCACACGCCTTTTCTCTTCGGAGCTTCAAAACGCCCCTGTGAGGAAAGCAGGCAATTGTTCCTTTCCCAGTTTAGATCTAACTACACAGCAGGCTTCAGAATCAATGCCAGGTCCATGAATGACTTGACAGGCAGAATATTAACCCTTACGAAGGGAGTATAGGATAATATCTCTGTGACCTTGGGGGTACAAAGAATTTCTTAAAAGCACTAATTGTTAAGAAAAAAGATGAATAAATTTTACTACTTTTAAAAGGGAAAAGAAAAAAGAAAACTCTGTTCATCAGAGGACATAATGAATAAAGCTGTAGAAAGACCAAGGCAGGATCAGAGTCCAGAGTCATAAAGAGCTCCTAGAAATAAATAGAAAAAAGACCAGGAAAACCCAACCAGGTGTTTTGCAAAACGGAAATATACCTTGTCAATCAACATATAAAAGATGCTTAACTTTATTAGAAATCAAGAAAATGAAAAATAAAGCCACTAGGAAATGCCACTCTACAACCATCAGATTGGCAAAAATAAAAACGATGGCAATTCCTTCTGGCTGGGTGTGTTGGCTCATGCCTGTAATCCCAGCACTTTTGGAGGCTGAGGCAGGAAGATCGCTTGAGCCCAGGAGTTTGAGACCACCCTGGGCAACACAGTGATAACTCATCTCTATGAAAAACACAAAAATTAGTCACGCATGGTGGCACATGCCTGTGGTCCCAGCTACTTGGGAGGCTGAGGTGGGAGGATCACTTGAGCCTGGGAGGACGAGGCCGCAGTGAGCCAAGATCATGCCACCACAATCCAGCCTGGGTGGCAGAGTGAGATCCTGTCTAAAAAACATTTTTTAAAAATAAAAAACAAAACAAAACAAAAAAACTACCGCAGGGCCGGGCGCGGTGGCTCACGCCTGTAATCCCAGCACTTTGGGAGGCCGAGGTGGGTGGATCATGAGGTCAAGAGATTGAGACCATCCTGGCCAACACGGTGAAACCTCGTCTCTAATAAAAACACAAAAATTAGCTGGGCATGGTTGTGGGAGCCTGTAGTCCCAGCTACTTGGCAGGCTGAGGCAGGAGAATTGCTTGAACCTGGGAGGTGGAGGTTGCAGTGAGCCGAGATCGCACCACTGCCCTCCAGCCCAGCGACAGAGTGAGACCCTGTCTCAAACAACAACAACAAAAGGACTGCAGTTTCCAGTGTTAACAAGAATGTGGGACACAGGGAACTCCCACTGCCCTCTGGCAAGAGTGTAAGTTCCACCCCGCTGAGGAGCAATTAGACTTATCTTGCTGGGTTGTTACTGCTCTGATCTGGGCTGAACAGTTAAGGCCCGCCTTTGCCCTCTTTGACCCAAGTGGCAGCTCCACTCCTACGGCACAGTTTGCCGGGAGGTTCAGGGCAGCAACCAACCACCACAAAACCCGTAAGCAAACCACACAACTTTTCAAAGTAAAATGGACACATTGTGGGATATCACGTAATAGAACATGGCAGAGAAAATGAATAAGCCTCAGCTTCACTCATTAACAGATGAATCTCAAGAATATTACATGGAACGATGTCTGTATTTCTTAGGGTTGCTGTAAGAAAGTATCACACACTGGGTAGCTTAACAGCAGAAGCGTGTTGTCTCCTCGTTCTAGAGGCGAGGAGGTCAGGGTGCCGACAGGGCCACGTTCCCGGGGAAGGCGCTGGAGGAGGACCTGTTGGCCGCCTCTCTCCGGTTTCTGGCAGAGTCTTGGTGTGTGGCAGCCTGACTCCAGGCTTCACGTGTGTTCTCCCTGCTGGCGGGTCTGCCTCTGTCCTGTGTTCTCCTTTTTATAAGGACACCAGTCGTATTGAATGAGGGTCCACTCTCACGACTGTGTCTCAACTCGAGCACCTCAGTAAAGACGGTGTCTGCAAACAGGGCCGCGTCTTGAAGTATTAGGGGTTAAGACTCCAACATATCTTTTTCGGAGGGACAGAATTTAATCCCTAAATGTTTAAAAGTAGTAGAATACATGCAACGTGATACCATTAGTATAAAGCGTAAGGATATGTACATACCTAACAGTCTAATGAAAAGGAAGAGACTAATAAAGGCTGGGTTTGGAATGTGACTCCTCTGGGGTTGAGGGGAGGGAAGGGTGACTGGGGCTTCCTGTGCCTCGGCATTCGTCTATTTCTTAAGCTCAATGGCAGATGCATTGGTTAGTTTTAATGTTCTTGATAACATAGAACATATCAGTTAATGGAAAGTGGGGGGCACGTGGGGGTCTGCACAGTCAGCCCAGAGGAGTCAACATGGTGGTGGGTCTGGAATCTAAAAGGTATAAAAAAATTTTGGCCAGGTGCGGTGGCTCACGCCTGTAATCCCAGCACTTTGGGAGGCCAAGGCGGGTGGATCACCTGAGGTCAGGGATTCGAGACCAGCCTGGCCAACATGGAGAAACCCCGTCTCTGCTAAAAGTAGAAAAAGTAACTAGGCATGGTGACGCACGCCTGTAATCCCAGCTACTTGGGAGGCTGAGGCCAGAGAATCGCTTTAACCCAGGAGGTGGAGCTTGCAGTGAGCTGAGATGGTGCCACTGCATTCCAGCCTGGGCGACAGAGCGAGACTTCATCTCAAAAAATAAATAAATAAATAAAAGTTATAAAAACATTTAAAAAATAAAACATTAAAAAAAACCCATGTTATGGCAAAGCACGATGGCTCACACCTATAATCTCAGCACTTTGGGAGGCTGAGATGGGCATATATATGTATATAATATGTGTTATGTTTATTTAGGGAGTAATTTATAAGTGAAGATTTATTTATTTATTTATTTATTATTTTTGAGACAGAGTCTTGCTCTGTGGCCCAGGCTAGAGTGCAGTGGTGTGATCTCGGTTCACTGCAACCTCTACCTCCCGGGTTCAAGTGATTCTCCTGCCTCAGCCTCCTGAGTAGCTGGGATTACAGGCGCCGCCACCACCCCCTGCTAATTTTTGTATTTTAGCAGAGACGGGGTTTCACCATGTTGGCCAGGCTGGTCTCGAGCTCCTGACCTCAGGTGATCCGCCCACCTCAGCCTCCCAAAGTGCTGGGATCACAGGCGTGAGCCACTGCGCTCAGCCTAATAAGTAAAAATTTAAATAAAGAATCGGAGAGGCCGGGCGCGGTGGCTCACGCCTGTAATCCCAGCACTTTGGGAGGCCGAGACGGGCGGATCACGAGGTCAGGAGATCGAGACCATCCTGGCGAACACGGTGAAACCCCGTCTCTACTAAAAAACACACACACACAAAAACTAGCCAGGCGAGGTGACGGGCGCCTGTAGTCCCAGCTACTTGGGAGGCTGAGCCAGGAGAATGGCGTGAACCCAGGAGGTGGAGGTTGCAGTGAGCTGAGATCCGGCCACTGCACTCCAGCCTGGGCGACAGAGCAAGACTCCATCTCAAAAAAAAAAAAAATAAAGAATCGGAGAAAAGAAGCGTAGACACCACTTTGGGGCAGTTTTGCTGCAGAGAGAAGGTGACGGCTGGAGGCGGATGAGGGAAGTTTTCCCTTTTTGCATGGGAAGCAGTAAGTTCAGAGGTTAAGGGACTCACCGAGGCTCACACGGGGCGAGCCTGGCTCAGCCTGGAATGGCACCCATGTCTCTGAGCCCCAGCACGTTCCTCCCCCAGAGGTGCTGCCTGTTTCTTGTGGTCATTATCAGGGTCCCGGGATGCGGCCCCTGAGGTTGGTCTCCCCTGCTCCTACCAGAGCTCCAAGAGTCCCAGCGCCTTCGAGTGAGAAAGGCCCACCTGCTACCTCTCCACACACCTGACGGACACCCTCCTGTCTCTTGCTGTGCGATGAGATCGGCTTCCAGACGTGGGAGTGACGGTGCATCTCTGGTGTAATGCCTGCTCATGTGCATCGCAGAGCTATTGTGCTGCGGAACGGGAACACCGCAGGCCCTGGGTGGTCAGCCGGGGAAGGGGCCTGACTCTGCCATTTGCTCAGTTTGACCCTTGGTCAAGTTCTTCGCCTTTTCTGAGGCTCTTCTGTAGAGGGGGCTAATGCCTGCCTCCCAGGATGGTTCTGAGGACTGAGTGAGCCCCGCAGGGGGGCTGCCTGCCACACAGCAGGGGTTTCTCCCGGGCCCCTCCCACCACTCTGCTTCTTTCACACACAAGTCTGGGTCTCACTGACCTCTCTGGGACCAAGTACAGACCACCCACCGCCCACCGCCCCACTGGCTGGGAGACTGGGACCCGGTTTCCCTTTTCTTTTTAATGTTTCCACAGGTTATTGGGGTACAGGCGGTATTCGGTCACATGAGTGAGTTCTTGAGTGGTGATTTGTGAGATGTGGGTGCACCCATCACCCGAGCAGTACACACTGCACTCTATTTGTAATCTTTTATCCCCGCACCCCTCCCACCCTTCCCCCCAAGTCCCCAGAGTTAGGACCTTGTTTTCTGAGTTTACTGTAAAAGACGGGGTCTCAGCCACTGCCCTGGAGAGAGTTTTACTGGCTCCTCCAAGTGCTAGGATGTGGGCATGAGACAGCTGACACTCAGGCTGAGTCCAAAGATGGCCCCATCTGACCCCACAGCTGTCCTGGAACCTTCTGCTTGGTCCAGTGAAGCAGAGAATGTGCTGTGGGCTGTGAAGTCAGCCATTACTCCCCAGGGTGATGGACCAAGCCAGTTCCAGCTCAGTCTGTCCGTCAAGAAAAGGGAATAGCCGATCCCATGTGTGGCCCTCATTTTTCTGCTTCATAAAATGAAAGAGCTGGAGGAGGCAATCTCTAAGCCTCTTCCTGCCACAGAGATTCTGAGTTTTTTGGTAAAATTTCCTTCTCTCTCTTTCTTTTCTTTCTGTTCTTTCTTTCTCTCTGTCTCCTTCCCTCCCTCTCTCTCTCTGTCTCCCTCCCTCCCTCCCTCTCTCTGTCTCTCTCTCTCTCTCTCTTCCTTTCAACAGGGTCTCTCTCTGTCCCCTAGGCTGGAGTACAGTGGTACAATCACAGCTTACTGCAGCCTCAGCCTCTTAGGCTCAGTGATCCTCCCACCTCAGCCTCCCAAGCAGGTGGTACTACAGGCGCATGCCACCATGACCAGCGAATTTTTGTATTTTTTGTAGAGACAAGATTTCACCATGTTGCCTAGGCTGGTCTTGAACTCCTGGGCTCAAGTGATCCACCTGCCTCGGCCTCCCAGAGTGCTGGGATTATAGGCGTCAGCTGCCATACCTGGCCTTAAGATTTCATTTGAGGGCTGGGCGAGATGGCTCAAGCCTGTAATCCCAGCCCTTTGGGAGGCCAAGGCGGGTGGATCACTTGAGGTCTGGAGTTCAAGACCAACCTGGCCAACATGGTGAAACCCTATCTCTACTAAAAATGCAAAAATTAGCTGGATGTGGTGGTGGGCGCCTGTAATCCGGAGGCTGAGACAGGAGAATCGCTTGAACACGGGAGGTGGAGTTTGCAGTGAGCTGAGATCACACCATTGCACTCCAGCCTGGGCAACAAGGGCGAAACTCCATCTCAAAAAAAAAAAAAAAGGGGGATTTCATTTGAGCCTACAAAGTTAGCCCATATGGGCACGGGGACCCCATTTTGCTTAAATTCCAGAACTTTTAGTTCACCAGCACTTACAGGCATCAAATCTAGCCAAAGTCAAAGGAGAGAAAGTCTGGGGCCTTAGGAGCCTGGAGGGGGCAGAGCACTGGGCCAGACGCAGCCCTGTCGTCAGGAAGGCCCGGTCCGTACGTGCCTCTGGCCTCAAGACACTCAGTCTTTGACTCGGTGAAATGACGTGTGGGAAATCACCCTAAGGAAATGATCCGAAACACAGAAATACAGATAACGGGGCAGGACGCGGTGGCTCACCCCTATACAGAAATAAGGATGACGGGGCGGGACGTGGTGATTCACACCTGTACAGAAATACAGATAACGGGGCGGGGCGCGGTGGCTCACACCTGTACAGAAATACGGATGATAGGGTGGGACGCAGTAGCTCACACGGGGCAGGATGCGGTGGCTCACACCCGTACAGAAATACGGATGACGGGGTGGGACGCGGTGGCTCACACCTGTAACCCCAGCACTTTTGGAGGCTGAGGAGGGCAGATCACTTGAGGTCAGGATTTCGAGAAATATGGATAACAGTACACACATAAGGATGCACATCACAGTGTTGTTTAAAACACTGAAAAACTTTAAACGACCTAAATGTTCGGAAATAGAAGATTAGTTGAACATTATGTCCATATGATCAAATACCAGGAAGCCACTAAAAATCATATTACAGGAGATTT
Organism: Theropithecus gelada; assembly: GCF_003255815.1. Classification (NCBI taxonomy): domain Eukaryota; kingdom Metazoa; phylum Chordata; class Mammalia; order Primates; family Cercopithecidae; genus Theropithecus; species Theropithecus gelada. Next base: position 193,376,810 of record NC_037669.1, read on the forward strand.
TAGAAATACTTATAATACATTAAGTGAAAAAGTAGTATACATAACTATAGCTGTTGAATTGATCTAAATTATAGACGGCTAGAGATAGGTATGCACATGTGCATGTTCCAAATACAGAAGTAAATAGGTCATGTTGTTGGCAGTGGTTGTCTCTGGGTAGTGGAGTTATAAGTACTTTTATTTCTTTGTGAGTATTCATGTATAATATAAGAGAGATATTACATCTTTGCCTCTTTGCATTTTTCTTTTTCTCTTTTTTTTTTTTTTTTTTTTGAGACGGCATTTCACTCTTGTTGCCCAGGCTGGAGTGCAATGGTGTGATCTCGGCTCACCGCAACCTCCGCCTCCCGGGTTCAAGCAATTCTCCTGCCTCAGCCTCCCGAGTAGCTGGGATTATGGGCCTGCGCCACCACACCTGTCTAATTTTGTATTTTTAGTAGAGACAGGGTTTCTCCATGTTGGTCAGGCTGGTCTCGAACTCCCGACCTCAGGTTATCTGCCCACCTCGGCCTCCCAAAGTGCTGGGATTGCAGGCGTGAGCCACCGCACCCGGCCCTCTTTGGATTTTTCTATACATTCAAGATTATTTATTTATTTATTGTTATATATATATATTTTTTGAGACAGGTTCCCACTGTTGACCAGGCTAGAATGCAGTGGCGGGATCTCAGCTCACTGCAACCTTTGCCTCCCGGCTCAAGCAATTCTTGTGCCTCATCCTTCTGAGTAGCTGGGATTACAGGCATGTGCCACCATGCTTGGCTAATTTTTGTATTTTTAGTAGAGACAGGGTTTCACCATGTTGGTCAGGCTGGTCTCAAACTCCTAGCCTCAAGGAATCTGCCTGCCTTGGCCTCCCAGTGTTGGGATTACAGATGTGAGCCACTGCATCTGACCCTATTATTATTTTTTATTTATTTTCCCAGGCTGGAGTGCAGTGGTGCAATTACAGCTTACTGCGTCCTTGACCTTCTGGGCTCCAGCCGTCCTTCCACATCAGCTTCCCTAGTGGCTGGGACTACAGGCGCACACCACCACGCCCAGCTAATTTTTATTTTTTTATTTTTTGTAGAGGCAGGGTCTTGCTATGTTGCCCAGGCTGGTCTCAGACTCCTGGCCTCAGGTGATCATCCTCCACTGGCCTCCTAAAGTGCTGAGATTACAGGCGTGAGTCACTGTGTCAGGGCTCACGATTTTTAATAAATTTTTTTTATATACAGAAAACAAAAGCCATTAAATTTAAAACATTTTTAACTGTGGTAAAATACACATAATATAAAATGTACTATCTTAGTCATTTCTAAGTGTACAGATCAGTAGCATTAAGCTCATTCACAGTGTTGTGTAACCATCACCCCATCCGTCTCCAGAACTCTTGCTGTTGCAAAACTGCAAGGTAGGCGGGCGCGGTGGCTCACGCCTGTCATCCCAGCACTTTGGGAGGCTGAGGCGGGCGGATCATCTGAGGTCTGGAGTTCAAGACCAGCCTGGCCAACATGGTGGAACCCCGTCTCTACTAAAAATACAAAAATTAGCTGGGCGTGTGGCACATGCCTGTAATCCCAGCTACTTGGGAGGCTGAGGCAGGAGAATCACTCGAACCTGTGAGGTGGAGGTTTCAGTGAGCTGAGATTGTGCCACTGCACTCCAGCTTCGGTAACAGAGGGAGGCTCTGTCTCAAAACCACCCCCCAAAACAAAAAAACTGCCGTGTTACACCCATGGAACCATAACTCCTCGTTTCCCTCTCCTCCCAACCCCTGACAACCACTTTTTTCTTTCTGTTTGTAGGAATTTGATTACTCATATAAGTGGAATCATACAGTATTTGTCTTTTTTGTAGCTGGCTTATTTCGCGTAGCGTAATGTTCTCAAGGCTCATCCATGTTGCGGCATGTGTCAGAATATCCTTCCTTTTTAAGGCTGAATAACATTCCATTTTGTGCATTTATCCCATTTGGTTCATCCGCTCGTCCGTCCATGAAGCTTGAGTTGCTTCGTCTTTGTGCTCGTGTGACTCATGCTCTGCGAGTGTGGGCGTGAAAATAGCTTTGAGATTCCACTTTCAGTTGTTTGGGGTATAAACCCAGACGTGGGATTGCGAGATTGTTTGGTAATTGTCTGTTGAAGGTTTTGAGGAGCCTCCTACCACACTGGTTTCCACAGTGGCTGCACCATGTGCTTCTGCACCAGCGATGTCGGGGTGCCAGGGCCTCCGCATCCTCACCGAGGCTTGTTAGTTCCTGTTTTTTTGTTGTTGCTGTTTTTGTTGTTGTTGTTTTAATAGTAGCCAAAAAATATCACTTAAAAATTTTTATGGCCAGGTGTGGTGGCTCACACCTTAAGCCCAGCACTTTGGGAGGCCGAGGCAGGTGGATCATTTGAGGTCAGGAGTTTGAGACTAGCCTGACCAACATGGTGAAACCCCGTATCTACTAAAAATACAAAAAAATGAGTGGGTGAGGTGGTGTGTGCCTGTAATCCCTGCTACTCAGAAGGCTGAGGCAGGAGAATCGCTTGAACCCAGGAGGGGGAGGTTGGAGTGAGCCGAGATTGCGCCACTGCACTCCAGCCTGGGTGACAGAGCGAGACCCTGTCTCAAAATAAACAAACATACGTGGAGTGCAGTGGTGCGATCAGAGCTCGCTGCAGCCTCAAACTCCCAGGCCCAGACAATCCTCCCACTTCAGCCTTCTGAGTAGCGGGGACTCCAGGCACACACCACTATGTCTGGCTAATTTTTTAATTTAATTTTTTTTTTTTTGAGATGGAGTCTCACTCTGTTGCCCAGGCTGGAGTGCAGTGGTGCAATCTCGGCTCACTACAAGCTCCGCCTCCCGGGTTCACGCCATTCTCCTGCCTCAGTCTCCCGAGTAGCCAGGATTACAGGTGCCCGCCACCACGCCCGGCTAATTTTTTATATTTTTAGTACAAACGGGGTTTCACTGTGTTAGCCAGGATGGTCTCCAACTCCTGACCTTGCAATCCACCCGTCTCGGCCTCCCAAAGTGCTGGGATTACAGGCGTGAGCCACCGCGCCCGGCCTTTTTTTTTTTTTTTGTAGAGACAGGGTCTCATTGTACTGCCCAGGCTGGTCTCCAGCTCCTGGGTCCAAGCAGGTCCTCCTGCCTCAGCCTCCTAAAGTGCTGGGATGACAGGCATCCACCGTCAGGCCTGGCCCAGTGGCTCCCCTCTCTTCCCCTGGCCTCTGAACCTTCTGGTGGTTTGTGGTGAGGCAGATGACATAGCGAGGAGCAGGCCATAGTCAACAGCCCCAAGCTTATCCTGGGTGACTCTTTCTCACGCTGGGGAAGTTCCCGTCCATCCTGGCTTGTGGAAATCCACAGTCACCCTCCTGGTGACACTCACCAGACAGGAACAATTCTCCTCACACAGAAGTGGGGAGCGTGACGCACGGTCAGCAGCTTGGATGAGGCCTGAGGGCCCAACTTCCACAGGGTCTGCCCTGAGCCCGCCTCTCGCAGAGGATAGCACCTGACCTCTCTGAGGACCTGGGGGACCAGCAAGGGGGTCATGGAATGGTGGCTCCCAGGGCCAGCTGCCTGGGCCAGTGACCTGTGTGGTGGTTCAGGGCGCCATGCTCAGAGGGCCCTGCACTTGGCTTAATGCCCTGCTATCACCGAAATTCTTTTTTTTTTTTTTTTTTGAGATGGAATTTCGCTCTCGTTGCCCGGGCTGGAATGCAGTGGTGCAATCTCAGCTCATAGCAACTGGCGTCTCCCAGGTTCAAGCGATTCTCCTGCCTTAGCCTCCCCAGTAGCTGGGATTACAGGCATGCGCCACCATGCCCGGCTAATTTTGTATTTTTAGTACAAACGGGGTTTCACCATGTTGGCCAGGCTGGTCTTGAACTCCTGACTTCAGGTGATCTGCCCGCCTTAGCCTCCCAAAGTGCTGGGATTACAAGCGTGAACCACCGTGCCTGGCCTATTACCAAAATTCTTAATAACTTTTTGAACAAGGGGCCCCATGAGCTCTGTAGCTGGTCCTGGTGACGCCCCTTCCACAGTAGCCCCGGAGGACTGCTCTCCAGGGAAGGCATGACAAGACCATGCCACACCCAGGTGGCCTCTGCCGTCTCTGCAGTGCCAGCATTTTGAATGTATGGCTCACACCTGTCACTGCCCTGCCTTGTTTTAGAGTTCTTTGCCTGCAGGTGCCATTCTGCAGTGAGACTCTGAACTCCTAGAGGGCCAGGGCCAGCCTCTGAGCAGCAGGGAGCCTGGCTCCTAGACGGTGCTCAACAAATGTTAGTTGAAATAACTACTGAAGACTTCATGCCAAGTCAATTGTTTACTGGCAAAGGAAAGCAAAACGGATGACTCCTGATGATAATGAATTGGATTTTGTTAGGAGAATGTGGGAAATAATGTGGTCTTGGTTCCCATGAGCCCAGGTATCATCCGTGGCTGAGTTTCCACTTTGCTGTATCCCCAGAAAGGCACTGATATTTATGGAACACCTGCTATTTCTTGGTGCTAATCCATGGTCTCCCATTGAATCCTACAACCTCCCAAGGGGGTTACCCCTGCTTAGGAGGCTCAGAGTCAAGTCACTTGCCCAAGGCCACACACTGCCAAGTAGTAGAATGTGAATTTGAACACGGTTCTGTCTGGCTTCAAGGCCTCCTTCCTGGGTTTTGATCCTGGGGAAGGGTCAGAGATGAGTAACTGGACAACTTCTTGTAAGGAGCAGCCAAAGAGTTTAGGACTGAAAACCTGAGGAGTGTCTGGATTACAGCCTATCGCTTCTTCTTCTTCATTATTATTATTATTATTATTGCCTGGCTAATTTTTGTATTTTTTGAGGAGATGAGATTTCACCATGTTGCCCAGGCTGGTCTTGAACTCCTGACGTCAGGTGATCCACCCACCTCGGCCTCCCAAAGTGCTGGGATTCCAGGCGTGAGCCACCACGCCCGATTGAGCCCGTAACATCTTGACCCATAAGTGCTCCTCCTGCGAAGGGTAACACGGTAAAAAGAGAGGATTCTACAGACAGCACCCTTTGCTCTGCCACTTACGGCCAGTGTGACCTTGGCCTAGTTTCTTTTTTCTTTTTTCTTTTTCCTTTCCTTTCCTTTCCTCTCCTCTCCTCTCCTCTCCTTTCTCTTTCCTTCTTTCTTTCTTTTTTTTGAGAAACTCTACTAAAAATAAAAAAATTAGCCAGGCATGGTGGCATATGCCTGTAATCCCAGCTGCTTGGGAGGCTGAGACAGAAGAATCGCTTGAACCCAGGAGGCGGAGGTTGCAGTGAGCCCAGATTGTGCCTCTGCACTCCAGCCTGGGCAACAAGAGCAAAACTCTGCCTCAAAAAAAAAAAAAATTGTGACAGTAAGAGACATTTGACATAGTTGACTGTCTTGCTTCTAACCTCCAACCTGGGTCATTCGTGGGTTTAGGCCAAGGTAACTTTGAGAGGAATTTTATTGTTTAACCTTAAAACAAGGATGATAATAGCCCTTCCCAAAACTAAACCGCCCTTATAAAACGAATGAAAGGACACAAGATCAGGATTATGAGAAGAGCCTGGATTCTGCTGAGATGTAGGCATAGTTAAAGGCTAACCAGCCATTGTTTTTCAATTTCCCCAATTGTTTCCGTAGATAACATCAGCATCGTAAGACTGGTCTTTTGAGATGTCTTTTCAGACTTTTCGCATTTCTGACCGGCTGACTCCACTCAACCTGAGACTTATGACCCATTCGGTCCTGTGTTCCTCACACAGAGGCAGTCTACACACACACACACATACACACACACACACACACACACACACACACACAGAACTGGGTTCCACACCCCTATGATTTCATTCCCAACCAGCCAACATTCCCCATTCCCTATAGCCCCTGTTCACCAAACTATTTTTTTTTTTTTTTTTGAGACGGAGTCTCGCTCTGTCGCCCGGGCTGGAGTGCAGTGGCCGGATCTCAGCTCACTGCAAGCTCCGCCTCCCGGGTTTACGCCATTCTCCTGCCTCAGCCTCCCAAGTAACTGGGACTACAGGCGCCCGCCATCTCGCCCGGCTAGTTTTTTGTATTTTTTAGTAGAGACGGGGTTTCACCGTGTTCGCCAGGATGGTCTCGATCTTCTGACCTCGTGATCCGCCCGTCTCGGCCTCCCAAAGTGCTGGGATTACAGGCTTGAGCCACCGCGCCCGGCCTATTTTTTGAGACAGTCTCACTCTGTCACCCAGTCTGGAGTGCAGTGGCACGATCTCGGCTCATTGCAACCTCCACCTCCTGGGTTCAAGAGATTCTCCTCTGTCAGCCTCCTGAGTAGCTGGGATTACAGGCGCCCACCACCACCACCCCCCCCAGCTAATTTTGTATTTTTAGTAGAGACGGGATTTCACCAGTTGGCCAGGCTGGTCTCAAACTCCTGACCTCAGGTGATCCACCCGCCTCGGCCTCCCACAGTGCTGGGATTACAAGCGTGAGCCACTGCGTCCGGCCACCAAACTACTCTCGAAAGACCTCTGAACCTTCGAGATTGATTTGTCTGTGCGGTGGGCAGGGCAGGAGATTACATGAACTTAATTTAGCCTTTATTGACCCAGCCGTGGCAACCCTGCCCTGTGCTTCCCTGGCCTACCTTGCAACTGGGGGAGACCGTGCGACCTGTTCTGACCAAGGGGCCTGTGTGGAAGGAGTGTGCCCAGGACAGACTGCCTTCTTCCTGCTCTGAGGACTCCTGACATGGAGACTGCTGCAGCCTTATTTCCAGAGGGAAAGGCCAGGTGAGCCCCAGAGATGCCAGCCCTGACACTGCCGAGCACCAGCCCTGCCCACTTCCAGAGATTTTATTCTGGGAGGCAAAGAAACCACTATTTCTTTACATCTGCCAGTCAGGGTTTCTGTCTTTGGCAGCCACATTTATTCCCAATGCGTAAGCAGAAAGTACTTCCTGCTGCTTTCACTCCTCCGGGGTGCAGGGGATGCCCTCAGGCCCTGGAGTAACCCTCTGTGTTGGGGGGCTTCTCTCCTGCCCTTATTCCAGCCTTTTATCTAGGGTGCTCTTGGAGCCTGGAGGCCATTCTTGTCTTTCTCTGACCACCCAGTTTGCCCCAGGTTTTCCTCATTCATCCTGACCTCAATTTCCCGTTTCCTTTGGTTAATCGTCTCTTGAAAAATCACTTTCTAGCCACACACACAGAGTCAATGTCCCTTCCCCACATCACATAGCACACAACCCCCCAGACACACACACACACACACACCACACAACACACAACACACAACAGACACACCACACACACTGAGTCAATGTCCCTTCCCCACATCACATAGCACACAACCCCCCAGACACACACACATACACCACACACCACACAACACACAACAGACACACCACACACCACCCCATACACACATCACGCAACAGACACCACACACACACCACACTACAGATACACCACACAACCGACACACCATACAACAGACACACACCATACAACAGACACACACCACACACCACGCAACAGACACCACACATACATACCACACACACCACACTACAGACACACCACCCCATACACATACCATGCAACAGACACACCACACACACACCACACACATCACACAACAGACACACCACACAACAGACACACACCACACAACAGACACACACCACACACCACCCCTACACACATCATGCAACAGACGCACCACACACACCACACAACAACACATCACACAAAAGACACACCACACAACACACACCACCCCATACACACACCATGCAAGAGGCACACCACATACACACCACACACACCACACAACACACACACCACCCCATACACTGTACAAGAGACACACACACCACACACATACCACACATACCACACAACAGACATACCACAGAACAGACACACACACCACCCATACACCATGCAACAGACACACCACATACACACCACACACTACACATCACCCCGTATACACATCATGCAACAGACACACACCGCATACACACCACACACACATACCACACACACCACACAACAGACCCACACATCACACACACAACACACCACCCCATACATACTCACTACACAACAGACACACCACACAACAGATACACACATTGCACACACACAACACACACCACAACAGAGACACAGAACACATACAATACACACCCAACACAACACAGGTGTACACACACATATCGTAAAGACACACAACACCCACGCAGCACACACATCACACACACCCCCATCGTAGCCTCTCTCCTGACCCCTTTATCTTTTATTTGTGTCCTCTCCATGTGTGGAAAGCCACAGACCCAAAACCCAGTGTCCTGGTTGTGCTTCTGCCAGATTCCATTGGTCTCGCCAGATGGAGCGTTCTGAATCCACATCCAATTTTAGAGACAGGAGAGGTTGCCCCGGGGACCAGCGCCTGGGGAGCCTGCCCTGTCTTCCTCCGCAGCCGTGCCCAGCCGGCCTGCCAGGCGGGGTCTGGGAAGACAGCCTCGCCAGGACTCTCAGTGCCAGTGTCTGACCTTGAAGGCCAGGGCTCCCGGGCCCCTGCGGGCTATTTTGGGACAGCTCCCCAGGCCCTAGCCCCACAGAGCAGGTTCAGGGCTGGCCAGAGGAGCTGATGCCAGAGCGATTCACTGCTGTGTCTTCCCCAGGCTACCTCCCGAGGCCACGCTGGAGGCCTGGACCCATGGGGGAGGCCTCGACCCTTGCCCAGGGCAGGAGAAGCAGGGCCTCAACCCTTCCCCAGTTTAGGGGGCCTGCAGCTTTGCCAGTGAAAGGGGCAGCTGGAAAGAGACCCTGAGGTGTGGGTCCTGCAGGAGGCGGGGAGTGGCCCCTCCATTGTGGGAAAGCAACTGCCACAGACCGGGCTGACCTCATGGGTTATGCAACCCAGGCCGCCCCGAGGCTGCAAGGAGCAGCTCCCCTGTGTGGGCCTGCTGAGGGATCAGCAGCTCTGGCTCCTAACCCAGCCCACGTGGCTCCCGATGCCTCCTGACCCTTAGCAGAAGGTTGGACAATTTTCCGCTCGCCCTCCTCCCTGGGTGGGGCAGGGAAGTAGAGTAATTAAAGCCTTTTGGGGATTATCAAGAAACTGCTAGATCACAAGTTCCCTCCCTGGGCACTCATGGCAAAGGGGAGATCAACCTGTGGTCTGCTGAGGGTCAAGGACAGGGAGAAGGAAGAGGGTGCCCCACCTTTAGAGGCCCCAGCCCTCAGCCTTCAGCGTGACCCCTTCGGTATCAGCATGTTTTTGGAAAGAGGCCTAGTTCTAGTGTCCAAAGTCCTGTAAAGGAAAATTTTAAAAATCAGGACCACTCACACTTCTCTTTTTCTTTGAGACAGGGTCTTGCTCTGTTGTCCAGGTTGAGTGCAGTGGCACTCCTTCCTGTCTTCAGATGTTCACATTATCTTATATAAAATGTAGTATTCACCTAAGTCTGCTGCCTGCCTGCCCCTCTTCCTATGTGCCATCCCCCTCTTTAAAGAAATGTACAAATGGCTGGGCGCGGTGGCTCACGCCTGTAATCCCAGCACTTTGGGAGGCCGAGGCGGGCGGATCACCTGAGGTCAGGAGTTCAAGACCAGCCTGACCAAATGGAGAAACCCCATCTCTACTAAAAATACAAAAATCAGTCAGGCATGGTGGCTCACGCCTGTAATCCCAGCACTTTGGGAGGCTGAGGTGGGCAGATCACTTGAGGTCAGGAGTTCGAGACCAGCCTGGCCAAAAAGGTGAAACCCCATCTCTATTAAAAATACAAAAATTACGCAAGCATGGTGGCGGGTGTCTGTAATCCCAGCTACTCAGGAGGCTGAGGCAGGAGAATCGCTTGAACCCAGGAGGGGAGGTTGC